>NW_027096393.1:0-40000 GCF_019320115.1 Miscanthus floridulus | reverse complement strand
TGACCATGACATTTCCTTCGACCAGGCCCGTTCCGAAACACGGTTTCGACTGATTTGCTGTGAGAGAAAAATATTATTCCGACTGAAAAAACAAACAGAAAAGACAGATTATAAGAGAAACAAACAGGACCAAAACACTATTGGATCACAAAATGGTTGTCATGCCAGTACATAGTCATGTTTAGGGCCGTACAGGCCGGCAGCTTCACCATGGGACCATAGGCACCTTTTGAACGGCTTTTTTTTACCCCTCTAAAGCAGACATTATTTTAGTATAAAGAGACTATACTGAATCCGTCTCCAATGCGATCTCATATACTCCCTCCATAAAAAAAATTGTAATTTTCGCTTTTTTAAAGTCAAACAGTTTAAACTTTAACTGAATTTATATAAAAAATACTAACATTTATGATACAAAATAAGTATCTTTAGATTAGTTATAGAATATATTTTCATAATAAATTTATTTAGAAACATAAATACTAAGGGTCTGTTTGGATCCTTTCATTTGGAGGAATTGAAATCTACTTAATAAATTATGCTATTTGGCTTAAAATTTGACATTCCATCACTTTTCAAAGTTCACATATAAGCATATCTCAAATTCATAGGGTGGGAGATGGGAATTGATTCTATGTTTCTACTTTGTAACTTATAATAACACGCTCTTCAACTTACTCTCCTACGATAGAAATGCCACATATAAGTGTATCTCTCATATAGCCAGCAATAATATACAAATATAATCCATATAGAACCATATTAGCTTAATTAATATGTGTCTAAATTATGATTATTAAAATAAATTCAATTACAATGATCCAGACGGGGCATAATACTATTTACTATAAACTTGATCAAACTTGAGATAGATTGGCCGACTTGGATCTCATAATTGCATTCTTTTGTGGATGAAGAGAATATTAACACTTATCGTAATGAAACAGCATGTCATGAGAACTCTACAATATTGTAAAACACTCTCTCACACACACATTATATAATATAACAATGGTCTCTCTTCTCCATATTATAAAACTCTGTGTGGCTCTGCACATGAGGTGAAGAGGATCTATAAAACCGCTAGCGTGTATGATAACAATTAGCAATATGCGATCTCATTTTTGTCTCAAATCAAGTGTTACTCATGTAATCAATCTAATCATCGTTGGCATGTGAAACCCAACATCATCTCCTTCCTTATTAGCGTTGAGTGCTTCTTTTTAGTGTTGTGTTGCACTGACTAGTCCGTCGATAACCACCCTATTTTTGAGCTCCCACAGCCCAAAAACCAATGTCACCCATGGCCTCGTGACCTATCCCTACCCCCATCTCCTTCGCTGAGTCTAGCTGTCTTCTTGGAATCTCCTCTCTAGGTCTACTGGTGAAGGCAACCCAACAAATCAATTCTAATCTCAAACCTCAAAGCTCATCGTCACAACTAATCTCAACTAATCATGCTCCAAATTTCAAGCAGAACACAATATAGACGTGGATGATCACACAAGGGCGGAGTCAGAAAGTTAATTTTTTGAATGTTAGGGGGCCAGTGGTATTAAATTTTCAAAAATTATTTGAATTTCAAAAAATTCAGTGGAGATTTCACATTCATAGGGGGGCATGGGCCCCTGCTTGCCCCCTGTCTCCGCCCCTGTGATCACATACAAACACCATCGTTATGTGTATTATGGTTGATAAACATATTGTCTATTACCTCAAAAACATAAACATATTGTCTACTACTACTAAAAAATAATTAGTAAAAAAATACTAGTGTCCCATGTGCTGAGTCGTGACTCAAATCTGGATGGACAGGTTTTCTAATAAAAGTCTAATTGGCTGAGCTATATTTGAATCACTTGCGAATTATAAAATCCAAATAAAAAAACCATAGCCAGATTCCTATGATCACGCCGTCCCTCCATCTTGTACGTGCAACCAACCAAACAACCGAGCTTTTTACAACAACATATTACCATTATCTAAATTATTATAATCCATATGAGATGCTAACATGGTCTAAGTAAAGTGTGTAGACACAAGTTCTGATCCCAATGTATCCCAATATCCCATCGCAATTGCTAGACCATGCCATAAAACATATATGGTAATTTTTTATGTATTTATCTATATCTATATCTATTTTATATCTATATATCTATTCTTCCATTTGTCATTTTTGCTTTCCGAATGCAAAGTGCCCTTATGCCCTCCGTGACCTATACGTGCATGCGAGATAAAACGACTTGCGCCTAGCATGGTATGGAGTCTAATTTCAAGATTTTATTGTAATGTACGGACACGTATGCTAGTTTATATCAAAGTAAATAGATGTTGGAATTTTAGCACATGCTCTTTTTGACGTAAGTTCTCGTCAAGCTCGATCGCGCGCAGTAGACGGCGGCAGCCATGCAGTACCCGTCAACAAGACCACATCGATGGACCTCCGAGATTTGGTCCCAAATCATGATGACAGTCAAAAAGCTGGAGAGGAGAGCATCCGCGGCCGGGGACGAACCAACCGATGCGGCCGGCGGCCAACTACTTATCCATGCATGAAAGTTTCAGTGTGAATTGTCGAATGGCCGCACGATCGATCAAAGGAATCGTCCCATCCGAGGCTGCCCACCGAATTTGTCAACATTCTCCCCAACTTGGTGTCACGCCGCCTCGCCCCCGACTTGGCATAATGCAGTGTGGCCACATGCTCCTCTGCACATTGGCTAGCTCCTGTTCTCCGTCGCTCGGCCGGCCTCTATAAATTGCTCTGCATCTCCCTCCAATTGCTGACACACAGCACACACATTTTCAAATCTTGTTCGTTAAGCTCAGGAGCTGAGCTGAGACGGTCGCCGTTTCAGCTCGATCGCGAGACCTCTCCTAGCTTCTTCCTCCAAGGGCAAAGGACCGAGATCGATTGCTGATATGGCAGCCATGGTTGCGGAGGCAGCGGCGACGGCGACGACGACGGGAGGGCGGTACGCGCTGCTGATGGCGGCGCACGACTCGGAGTACGTGCTGAAGAAGTACGGCGGGTACCTCCACGTCTTCGTGGCGGCGTTCGGCGACGCTGGCGAGACGTGGGACCTGTACCGGGCCATCGACGGCGAGCTCCCGGCGCCGGGCGAGCTGGAGTGCTACGACGGGTTCGTGATCAGCGGCAGCCCGCACGACGCTTACGCCGACGACCTGTGGATCCTGCGTCTATGCCTGCTGGTGCGGGCGCTGCACGGCATGCGCAAGCGCGTCCTCGGCGTCTGCTTCGGCCACCAGGTGATCTGCCGTGCGCTGGGGGGCCGCGTGGGCAAGGCCCGCGCTGGGTGGGACGTCGGCGTCAGGGAGGTGGCCATCGCGGAGGAGCCGGCGCTGCCGCCGCACAGGTTCCTCGACGCGCTGCGGGAGCGTGACCAGCTGCCAACCCGCGCCAAGATCACTGAGGTCCATCAAGACGAGGTGCGTACGTATGCACTGGCTTGAACGCAGCCATTTCCACTTACACCGTTGGGCACTCATCCACTAGAACGACACACGCCTTCGTTTCGTTCCTGGCATATCTGACGCGGCGTTTCTTGCTCCTTGCGTGCATCATGGCATGGCATGGCATTGGCATGCATGGTGTCGTCGACCGGCCGATCGAGCAGGTGTGGGAGGTGCCGGAGGGCGCGGAGGTGCTGGCCTCCTCCGACAAGACCGACGTCGAGATGTTCTGCGTCGGCGAGCACGTGCTGGGCATCCAGGGGCACCCGGAGTACACCAAGGACATCCTCCTCAGCCTCGTCGACCGCCTTCTCGCCGCCGGATCCATCAGTGTGAGTGCCTCAGCCTTCACTTCCCCTTCAATGATGGCTTTCTCTCATCAAATTCAAACAGACAAGTAGTCGCGTTGCTCTCTGCATCTAAACTCCGAAGCATTGTTCTTGACCTCGTGCTGATTCCGCTTTGCCACTCGCACGCTGCAGATTCCCTTTGCTGAGGCCGTGAAGAGGCAGCTAGAGACCACCGCGCCGGACCGGGAGTTCTGGCTGAAGCTCTGCAAGAGCTTCCTCAAAGCTCGTGAATCATAGAGTATTAGAGTTTGCACACTGTGATGTGACATACGAATAAAATAGAGTCAAATACTTACCATCTTTTTCAAATGACGAAAAAAAAAGAACGCTTTCACAACCTAAGTAATTGTAGTTTATCCTCATGTAGAAAAGTGGAGTGCCTTGTGCCACATGAGCAGCAATCCCAGCTTTAAATGTACGCATGAGGCATTGCTAGATGCAGTGGCGGATCCCCCGCGCGCGGGGGGGAGGGGGGGGGGGGGGGGGGGGGGGGGGGGGCAGCAGCCCCTGTGAGAGTGATTTTTCTTTGTATTTACTGTAGAAAAAACGTGATTTCACCGTTAATCTTCGACATTTGTTCTAAATCTCTATTGATTAACCCCCAAAGGTGCTCATCTTGGCTCCGGTAATGGCTAGATGCTAAAAGAATTGTGCTACCACAGATAATCCATTACTGTAACACACTGATATCTTTAATTGGCAAAGTTTTGATTGTATTGTCATCCTTTTATGAGTACTAATAACATGCCTAAATTTAGGTTTTAGCTGCCACCATGAGGTCAAAAAGCCTCAAGGCTCCACTTTTGTGTTTTTTCTCCAAACAGAGTGCGATCTACAGGGTCCCACTATAAGTGTTGTAAGTAACCAAGACCAATGATACAAGCAGAGTCATTTACGGGGTGATTGGTTGCACGCAGGAGGCCATCCTGAGCCCCATCCCAGTATTGCTCGGTGCACTTGGCCGTGTTTGGATGCCTGCCTCGCATCCTTTCTCTGCTCCGTCTCATTCATCTTTACCCCTCTGTCCCGCATGGATCCGTCTTCTTGATTCCCACTTTCCTCGTGATGCAGGACGACGTGATGCACCCATGATATAGAGGCACATGTGCCATACACTCAAAACTCCCATCCATGCATGCAAACAAACAAGATCTCATCTTGTACTGGACCAACAACAAAGACAACCAAACATGACTGGGTGCACAGTTTAAGCATGCGTCTCACTATCCTGGACCGGTTCTCCATCACAACTCCTCATCACCAAAGCAACCAATCACCCCCTTACAACTTGTAATCTGATGTACTTTTCCACGTTAACTTAGGCCCCGTTTAGATACGAAAATTTTTGGCTTTTGGTTACTGTAGCACTTTCGTTTGTATTTGGTAAAAATTGTCCAATTATGGACTATTTAGGCTTAAAAGATTCGTCTCGTCAATTACAGGCAAACTATGTAATTAGTTATTCTTTTTACCTACATTTAATGCTCTATGCATGTACCGCAAGATTTGATGTGACGGGGAATTTTGAAAATTTTGGATTTTGGTTTGCATCTAAACAGGGCCTTATTGGAGAACGTATCTGGTGTAACACGTACGGTACAACTAAACCTGCATGAAAAATTTGAGCTCAAACAAATACTCTGTGCAAGAAGAGGGGAAAAAATAGAGCAGCATATAAATAGTTGCAGGTTACTGCTATCAGATATGAACAGTTAATAACCCATCAAGGCCACAACTATTCAAGTGCTGGTTTACTTTTTCGTGTTGCGGATCATACATATAAACAAAAAAAATATGATCTTGTAACAGATTTTTTTTTCCCAACAAGATAATTGCTCTTTTTTGTTGTGATAAACGATTCAAAACACCGCAAAGAACAATGCATGTCACTCCCTTCTTGATCATAATGATCGGCCCTGTTCGCTCGTCTTATAATCCGTACTTTTCAGCTTGTTTTTTTGGATGGAATAGTATTTTTCTCTTACAACAAATCAGTCGAAACAGTGTTTCGGTTTGTTTTTTTCAGCGAAGAGAACGGGACATAGCAGTACTGCATCTTAAAAAAACGAGATATAGCAGGATGCTCAAGATTTGTGGGGCGCACACACCACCTACTTCCAAAGAAAAGCTGACATCTCTGTGACTCTGAGGCCTTAAGATAAGATGCCATCCAAGTATAATGGTCCTTGTTCCATTTTTAGCAGCCAGCCAGCCAGCCAGCCGCAAAAGAGAGGTCAATCGTCCAGTTTTGTCCCTGGATTGCCTGGAAAAAGGGTGGTGGCGGGCCTTAGTTGCGTGTGAATCACTTGCCATTCACTATTTCTTGTCGTCTCCTTGATCCAGGACTCTTGCAAGCAAATTCTATCGCATACTTCGGAAGCAAACTCTGGTAGCTTGATCCAGGATTCTAGTATTTCTTGTCGTCTCCTTGATCCAGAATTCTTGAATGACAGTAGAACTCCTACTACAGGTCATTCGTCAATAAGCAAGACAGTGGGATCGACGCCGAAGTTGAAGCTAGGGAGTTTATTTGGCGAGTAGAGCCAGTGCTTCACGCGCGATTTATTGCATAGCCGATGTTTATTTGAACCTGGGAATGCAAGAGCAATTCGCTGTCAAATTCACTTCTATCTTAATACTTTTGAACTCTGTGCCACCAGAGCAACTTCCGAGTTCGGGTGCGCATGTGGTCAGGCTTGCTCTTCTTCACACTCAGGTGCTTTTGTGAAAAAAATCTACGGAGTATCTTATATAATATAATAAAACGCAGCATAAAAAAAACCATTGATTTTGGAAGCAAATTCTGATAGCTTTGTTGTGTTAAGACTCTGAGAAATACTACATTGCTGACGCCGACCCTCCCAACTCTTACAGCATAACCGGAGAATTTTTTAATAGTGACAATCTTCTTCCAACTTCTAAAGTAAATTAACAGTTACAAATCTATCCAACAAGAGTGTGAATCAAAACATTGACAAAACTTGGGGTTCATACTAAGACTATGGAACTCATTAAATAACACTACTGATACGCTAATGGCTTCTGCTGAGAACAAGAATAATATCAGTCGTTGAAGACCCACTGACTAAGAAGACAAATAATCTCAAGATATTAAAAAATAGTATAAAATGTGCTACATGTGCTAATCACAACAGTAGGAGTGATAACAAATAGATGATTAACCGAAAATTCCAATATATTGTGGAAATAGGCAAGTTTATTACAAGATCATTCTCCCCACAAGGGCTTCGGCAGCAGAAATAAAATGACAAGGACAATAATATGCAGCTCACTATGGTAGACGCAGCAAACCATCTAGAGCACTTATTGAGCAGGAAAATACAAAGGAAACATCTTGCCGGCAGGCCAGCCAACTGCATAACTGAAACAAGAATAGGGCCAACAGAGGTCTCAGAAACCTCAAGCTTCACTCAGGCGTCCACATCTTTCTTCACCACCTTCTTCGCTACATCCCAGCAGCCAATACACATCTCATCGCTCTTCGCAACCGTCTCCATGCCATCACTGCTCCAGCCATCCATCTCCAAGGTCGACCTCGGTGACTCGGTGCCAGAGGCAACAGCAGTAAAGCTCTGGTACATCAGCAGACCGCCACCAGGAAGCTCTTGCTCCACAAGATCATCGCACATGTAGGAATCGACGTCTGCACCCTTTGCCCATGATTTGGCAAACCCACAGCCACCAAAGATGGTAACGGCAACTGAGAACTCCGAAGGAGAGAAGCCTGCCAGGACCCTCTTGATCACATCACTGTAAACTAGGGAGCTAGGGTTGAAGTTCATCGCTTCATAGCTTGCATAGCTGAAACCTTCCTCAGGTGTCACATGGATGGTGGAGGCAGCAGGTCCGAAGATGCCATTCATCGAGTACCCACAGGGGTCGAACTCAAAGTCACAGATCTCCATCTCAGGGATGATCTCAGAAATACCTGAGAGCTTTGTCATCTCTTTAGCTGATGTGCAGCTGCCATCAGCAGAGTTCTTGAAGAACACTGCAGCTTTCTTAGCATCCAGCCCTGTCATGCACATCTCAAGTGTCACCATGGGATGCTCAGGCTCCTCTGTGGCATAGTAGACATGCCACTTCTTGTTGGGTTTGAACGTGTCACCGATCACGTAGGCATTGCCACCAGACTTGAGGTTACCAAAGAAACCGTTCAGCACAGATACCTCCTCTGAGAAGCTGCGGTGCGGCGCTGGCTGCGCACCAGGGAAGATGAAAGTCCCACGAGAGTACTTCACTAAAAGAACAGGCAGTGACAGCCCTGCAGCAAGCTCAAGGATGCGAGGAATGGAGAGCAGCAGCTTTGTCGTTCCACAGGTCTTGAGGACAACCTTGTGGGGATACACAAAGAGGCTCGACTCAGACAGAACGTATGAGTCAAAGTTCTTGTTGGAGAGCTGTGACACTATGGTGCACCGTGCAAGATCCAGGAACGAGTCGATCTGCTCACGAGAGAGGGCGCGCAGGCCACGACCACAAGGGTCCTCAAAGACAGGTGCATCAGAGAACGTTATCTCGAGGCGCTTCTCATAGCCCTCAAACCCAATAGGGGAGGCAGGAGAAGAGCCCCAAGAATCAGCTGAAGACATCGCCATTGGATGATGTGTTGCAAGGAAGAAAGGATGAGAGAGGAAGGGAGAGGATGGTGAAGACAATTTGGAATCTCACAAGCAGAGGATGCAGCCAGCCAAGGGAGAACTACCGAAGCAAGAGAAAAACTGAATTAAAATCCTACTCTACTGTGAATTGCATGTGAGGCCATATCAGGATGGCTTGCGGGCGCACTGCAAAACAAAAAATCAATCAAATAATATCCGAAACCAAAGCATGAAATGCATCAATGAGCAATAAAATTAGATCAGCATTGCTTGTACAAGTTCTTACGTTGGAATAAGCAGCAGACTGGAACTTCTTGATTCCTCCAGCTGGGCGAACGTCCTCAATCTTGTAACCAAGGGGAGCTTCGTACATGAAATTACTACTACTAGACTTTTTGCCACCTTTAGACTCCATTAGAGCATCCACAAATGTCCCCTCTTAAAACTGTCGATCAAAACAGAGTAAGTTACTTTCTTAGGCAGCAGAACAGCATAGACGATTAGCAATTATCAGGATCCAAATTCTAAGGTAGCAGATATAGATGTGGACGAATGTTTGAGAATCGAGAGTACACAATAGTTTATTTGATAAGCAATTTATCAATTAAAGAGGAAAGAGCTAATGAGTAAAAAAAAAATGCTGAATAGCATACAAAACTGCAGTGGCAACTCCATACATTTCTTCAGGTATTATTAATCAACAAAGACAAGCTTAACTCCATCCCAAATTCCCAACTGATATAATCAAAGCCCATTAAGAAAATTGTTTGTTCCAGTCTGTTATAATCATGTATTTTTCTTCTGGAAAACCGTGGGTTACATATATACATAGCCCAGAAGAACATCAACGGTCAATTTAAAAGAAGCTAATTTGTAAACAAGCGCCCGTTCCAAAAGTCTCTCAAAGAAAGCCACACAAAAAAAAGTCTAATGGCTCGTATAATCTGAACCTTGTTATGTGCCCAGAAGAACAACGGACCATTTGAAAGAAGCTAATTTGTATCTAAAAGTCTCTCAAAGGCGGCTAAAAAAAGTCTAATGGCTCGTATAATCTGAACCTTATTATCTCTTGCCAATGTCGTACGGATCTTGTGTCTTACAAAAGAAGACAAGGGCATAGAAGATTTGAAAAACAGAGTGCAGGTGGACCTTCTTGAAGATTACAAGAAAGTCGGCACTCCGAGGGTTTGAATATGATAAACAACGACAATACATACGACAACGGGAAGAAATATAACTTGTATTTACTGCGCAGTATTGATTTTTTTTTTACAACAACCACAAAAAAAAACGGTTTTGAAGGCACGAAGCCCCCTAGGCCCTGGCAAGATCCAATCTACCGCCCCGTTAGACCCTGCGGGGAAAATTTTTAAATTTTCCGGCACCTCCAACAAACAGGGCGAGGAAGGCGACCTCAAACTTAGGGCCTAAAACAGAGCTGATGCGTCTCTCCCGACGAAAAGCAAAAGCGCCCTCAAAAACCCACCAAGATCCAACATCCAAGCCAACGTACTACAATCTACCACAGACGAAACCGCCGGCCACTCCTCGCACAACGCAAGGCACGGCAGCAGGATGAGCAAACAGAGCGCAAGGAAAAGACGGGAGGAAGGAAAACTCACGTTCGTCCAGAACGCGACCGCCGGCGGCGCCGAGACCAGCGGGTTCCTTGGAAGGACCGGCCGAGACGCGAGAGGGAGGAAGGAGGTGACGATGACAAGGCGCTGCTGCTCGCGCGGAACAGAGGTTGGTTGCAATGGGAAGGAGACGCCGAGACGCGGCGTGGCGGGGCGGGGCGGCTTGCTCCTCTGGGTTGGGAGAAGGGTTGGGCAGAGGGCTGGAAGGCGCGGAGGGAGGTGCGGTGCGGCTCTGTTGTTCTTGGGATGGGTGGAGACAGGGTGGACGACCAGCGACGCTATTTATAGCGGCTAGTGGGCGTGAGGGCTGAGAAGGGCCCGCCGGGCCCACGAGCTGGCAGGGCTGGCCCAAACCCTAACCTGGTCGGGTCCACTAGAGTCCGACTCCGACGCGCGCTGAGGAATTGGATCATTGAGGAGAGAAACAAACGGAAATTTTGCTCCTGGTTGCATTGCATTGTTAGGGCACAATGACGACTGAGACTGTGTTCTTCTATAGTCACGTCTGACAAGCATAACGTACCACGTCATTCCCACGAGATGTACCGAAGAGCAAAATTTTAGATTATATAAGTACTATGTAACAAGCTTATTAATTGCTCGGGCTGGCAGGTTTTATCTTCTAGGGCAATTTTTTATGGTGGCGATTTTTAACTTGATTTTGCTTGAAATTAGCTAAATATACTACTGGATATGACCTCAGTTGTACGATCAGTGTTACAAGTGTGGGCACAACATGAGTATAATCCCTGCTTTGAGTTGGTCGTACTCGTACAGGATAACCATAGCATTGTTTTATGTTCTTAGGCCATGTTCACTTGTCCTATGAGCCGTACTATTTCAGCAAACGAATAGTATTTTTCTCTTACAACAGATCAGTAAACAGTGCTTTTAGTCATAGTTTTTTAGCAAAGCGAACATGGCCTTATTCCATATATTCGTTTTGCGCGCGTTAATTCCACCGGCTTAATATGTTGTTATTTGGACGGACTAAAAAGGAGGCAAATCTTATTTTGGCACCCTACAAAAGATAGATTTGATATGGGGTTATTGAGCTGGGAACTGCCTGTGTATAGCGTGGTTACCAAACCCAAATTAGCAGTTCCGTTGGCTCCCCCGTTGATTTTTTTTCTTTTCTTTTTTCTTCCTCTGGATTCGTCCAAGTTTCATAATCGTGATTGGTATCTCGCCAGCAAGTTTGGTTAGTCCGTGAGACAGATTATTGTATTGTGCAAATCTGTAGAGGAATTTTTGCGGCGAGATTGTTGTGCGTTTTTTTTTCCTTATGGCTTGTTTGATACATTAGCTAGCAATCCAAACAGGCTTATTACCTTTAGCTGAAAACCAATGGTTATCTTGCTAACAAGACAAATTTAGCTAATAAGTAACAACTAATAGATTGGCAAAACCCTTTTGCCTTTCCACTATCCTTTGCTCCTCACCCCACACACGAGACAAAAGGATTTTAAACAATTCCAATTCAATACCCAACCATCAATTAGCCGATGGATCCAAGTAGCGTTCAGCTAATAATTAGTTAGATACTAATTTGGCAACTAATAAATTTATTAGACGTGGGCTATTAGCTAGCAAATTATTAACAGCCGTGGTCCGATGAAGTCTAAATCGTTCTTGGTATATATTTTCTGAGGGTCCTAAAAGATTATTATTATTTTGATGGATTCCATTTTATATATGTCAAATAAAAGAATCGTGGCTCCTCTTGCTTATGTCCTATAAATAAATAGTGAAGAGAATAGAGATATGACTGATCTTAAAATAACTAGCTCACGTAGAGATATGGCTGATCTTAAAATCCGTATCACTGATCTTAAAATAACTAGCTCATGTAGTATATGTGCTCAGCGCGCAGGTGCTTAATTCGAAATCAAGATCTATCATCAGATTTCTTTTATGCGATTCGCCAAGTTTCGTAATAGAGATCTGGCTATTGACTGAACGATCGGGGCATCATTCATTATTTAGCACAAATGCACAGCCACTTTGATCAAAGTCTATATATAAAAGGCGTCACAAGTCACAACGGGCGGTGAGGAACAAAATAGCATGGCATCAAAAGAGGCATGCCGTATTTCTCGTCAAGCATAAAGGCTGTCTCTGTCGGCAAGATTTGACTCTTAGTGCCTCACTGCGTGCTCCTCTCCTCTGAACAGCATAGCTTCCGCTCGCTTGTTCTTAAACAAAAGTTTACTCTTTTTTCACACGCCTTTTGGTTAATTGGCCCTCGCTCGCAGTACTACCAGATGTCCCAAAACTTTGTTAAGAAAAATAATCAAATAACCTGGCCGTCCTCTCTCTCTCTCTCTCTCTCTCTCAAAATTGCTTTGGAGAGACCGTACCAATGCTAATGCTGCTAGCTCAGCTGTTAAACAACCTGCACTAATTGGAGCTCTCTGCTTATCCCTCCGCTCCGCGTCTTCCGCAAGACATTCCCGTAACTTGCAAGCATAGAATTGGCATCCACATGCATTTGACTGACTATTAGAGTAATCCTCGCAATTATTGACTGTAAAATAGTTTGCGAGTGCGCCTCGCAATTATTGGCCGATTAGAGTAATCCCGATCTCGAGTCATCCTCACGTCGACTCCGAGCTGGTGTCCATTCGCCACTAGGCAACCTGCTGCAAGCAGGGATGTGAAGCATATCTATGAATGTGATGGAGACCTTAACGTGCCTAAATGCCTGGCTGATTATTGTAGAACAATAATGATGTCATTTTGTGCGTGTAATGTGCGCGTGGGTTTCCCATGTAGTTACCGCGCCACTCAGTTCGTGCCGGCGTTACGTTATACTAGCTCAACCATGTGTAGATTTGTTATAATTTCCTCTAGTCATAAATAAATAATGCACTCAGGCATCAACACCGACTTCTCTGACTCATACAACCTCCCTCCTGATATAAGACGTGCTCTCTCTAAACATATGTGCATCAGTACAGTGATACTAGTGTTGAGAAAGAGAATCAAATACGTTCATTGGTCTTTGATCTAGAGGTGGTTACGCCTTATATTCTTTGACGGAGGGAGTAACTATTACCACATTCTTCAAAAGAAACATATCATTCTAGATTTGTTTTAAGTTAAATTATCTTAAGTTTGATCATTACCCCTATGAACATAAGATAAAGACCGAAACGACAGAAGTCAAGACTAACGAAGTTACTGTAGGCATCTTGTTGACGATAGACACATGTCTACCACTAAAAGAACAACGTTTGTATCCAGAAAAAAATCTAAATGTGAGCAATCACCACAACTCAAGATTTGAAATCAGATAGGCAGATTCTACAACAAAGAACCCAACCTACTAAGTTATGCTCGATTAGCAGATTGATCAGATTTACAGAGAAGTTTATCAACAAATCCTGACACCAACTAGGTGTGCTATAAATTATATTCGATGATGAATCTAAGAGCATCTCTAAGAGTTTTGTAGGACAACTTCCTATTTTGATTTTTTTATAAAAAAGGTAAAAAGTCTTCTCCAATAGTTTGGTAAAATAGCTTCTTAAAAATAAAAAGTTATCACATATTCCTCTCCAACTTGTAAGTTTTCATGGTTGAGAGGAACTCTATATCCGCTCTCCATCCGGTGTTTTTCTCTAGAGGACGGAGTAAATTGGACGCATGCATGGAAAATAAAGGTTTTAGGTGAAAATAGTAAGATACAGAGAGTATAAAAGAAGTTTTCACCTGAAAACTATTAAAAGAGGTTTTGTTGTCAATCTTTTTTCTAGTCAATCTTAAAACTGCTTGAATCTTCGTGATAGAGGGAGTATTTGGATGCCAAGCTGTGCAGATGCTTACAAACTCTAGCGTATAGTTACCCATGGAGACGCAAAACATAACTTCTTGCTATCGATGACCACATCGCTTATTGTGAAAGAATAAAGACCGTTAAATCCTAAAATAAACATAGAAAACTACAAACATCAGTGCTAAGTTAAAATTTTAAACCCAAATGGTATGTTTCAGTTTCACCGTAAGGATCCTAACCTAGTAAGGATACCTACTCCTTCCGTCCCAAAATAAGTGACATTTTTTTATTTTCAGACTTCTTGTTTGATAGTTTGTCTTATTCAATATTATAATATAAATATTGGCTTATATCATGACCGTTCTCTAGAGTGTTTGATATTTTATCCGTTGCAACACACGGGTATATTTGCTAGTGATACTTATTTGGTGTTATAAATGTGAGTATTTTTTATAGATCTGGTCAAAATTGAGAAATGTTGGAATCCTCATGACAGAGGGAGTATTTGCCAGTTTGGGATGCCAGGCACGTATACTTACCTTTACTTTATAAACACAGTATTAAAATCCTAGAATAAAAATAAATAAATATGAGTATTAGTGCCAAGTCAGAAAACTTAAACCTAGATGTATGTATTTCGCTACAAGGATCTTAACCGAAGATACTTACTCCCTCTGTCCCAAATTATCTGTCGCTTTTGATTTTCGTGCCACAAATTGGACTCGATTTGTAGAAAATACGTGCAACAGTTATATCTCCAAATAAATTTATTAAAAAAACTAGATTCAAAGATTTTTCCAATGATACCAATTATGTATCATAAATATTAATATTTTTTATTATATATTATGTCAAAGTTGTTTCTCGAAAAACAAAAACGACAGATATTTTGGGACGGATAGAGTAGTTCACGTGCACGACAACTTTTTATAGTTGGCATGGATACCTCAATAGCGCCAAACCAATCAGCCTGCTTAGGGGTTTGTTTTTGTTCACCCGGTCCACAAAGGGTTCCGCTTATGTGACTCAAAGTTGTTCATGCTTTTGTTGAGTAAATTGTCTTTTACATAATATACATACACATACACTTATTTTTATGACGTGTACACTGCTCCCATAAGCACTTTGGAGAATAAATAACAGTGTTCCTTTCCAAAATAAATCTACAAAAATACGAGCACACTTATGGAGCATGAGATTCAAATTTAGAATAGATTACACCACGAAAAGTCGAACCAACTCTAACTTATAATCTTTACATTTCAAGAATAACATACATAGATGTAGAGTATATCCCTTGTCATATCCTACACAGATTTGTTCATGAATCATCTTACCCAACCTGACCTGCTAAAAAATAATCCGTCATTGCATCAGGCCAGATTTAGGCTACATTTTTCTGTCCATGGGTTGATTTAACATGAAAAAACATAACCCAAAGTAGAAAAAAATCAAGAAATAGACCGATTCGACCCCAAAGTATGTCAGGTCAGACTCAGTCCAAAGATTTTGCTCCGTCCATTTTTTTTTTTTGAATTCGACCCGAACCTGATCTGGCCAAGTGTTTAATCAGGTCTAATCCTATAGAAATTGATGTAGCATGGTCAATTAGAGACCCTCAACTCAACGAAGTCATGTACGCAAATGGAAATGTACGTAGGTAAAGTAGATTGTCATCTTAGCATTTTACAGTGGGGCTCACCGAGCTCACTTCAGATGCCACAACGCGTCGTCTTTGCATCGCTCCCAACGTAATTGAATAGATAAACCATGAATTTGTGGAAATCGGATTGGATATGTGCCCTTGATAAAAAAAAAGATTAATGTTGGAGTGAATTGGTCGTCATTCTATCGGTTGAAGTTTTTTGAGCTAATCTAGTAGTAGTAATTGGTGTACGTAAATTGATAACACGGTAGGCGAGGGATACAAGAAACAACCAAAGAAAACGTAATTGACATGAGACAAGCACTTGCGATGCAAATGCAGCAAGGCAGAGCGCGCAGCGCAGCCACACAGTCACAGTGGCCGGGGAACAAAGCGACACGGCGGCGGCAGACTCGAGGACGGACGGCCACGCTCGTATGGTCGTACGGACCGGGGACCGGGCGATAGAGCACGAGCACCGAATCCACCGATCTGCACCTCTCGTCTGCCTGGGGATCAGCGGAGTTTGTTTGGAGCATCGTCCGGTAGCGCGAGTGGTGACGGTGACCATGGCCCACCCCTGCCTTTCTGCAATGAACTTGCACACCAAAGAAGTACCGTAACTTTTGTAATTTATTTATTACCTGCGAGGTGCGAGTAAACAAAACAATTTTTTTTTCGTTCACTACGAGCCTACTCCTACGCCAGTGAATGTACGCTACGCAGCAGGAACTACTCGGAAATCACTAGGGAGAATCTCAGACAGACGAGGGCACGCCGCATGGGGGTGGTGTGATGAGTGCGACGCTGCGAGGACGCGGAAAACTCCAGCACTCACAATCATTCATGCCTTGCCATGCCTCGTGGGCGATGGTGTCCAGTGTCCTGTGCACTCTTGCACATGCTGCCGTAGGGATAGGGAGTATCGGAGGAGTAGAGTGGAGTAGCAGAGGTCACGGGCGCACAGCCAGCCGCGCCCGGGCATCCGCCTGCATAGTCAGCATCCAGCGGGGATGCGCAGTTTCACGGCTCGGCTGGGCTGGGCTGGGCTCCCGGATCCGCATCGAGATTATTGATGCCCGTGATCACGAGGACGCGACGCGATCAGAGGCTGACGCACGCGTGCGTGCCCGATGGATTCGATTCCGACCCGGCGGAGGCTGCTGGAGTGGACCTGGACCGCACGGCGCACGCCAGGACCCCACGTGCCCTCAGGCCTGGGCCGCCTGCTCTAGTTGGCAGGGGTCTCGCGTATGGTCACGTCGGTTGCTCACGTCCACCCTTTCAACTTCAGAACATGGACCACTGCTGCTGCTTCGCGGATGGCTCCTCGACGATTTCAGCCAGCAGCCATCCAGCAGCAGGGTTTCCAGGAATCCAGGACACGGACAGGACAAGCGCGAATGGCACCGTTTTGTTACAGAAATCAGAATCCCGTTCCGATTCTTGTTGATTCATGAGAATCTAAACCAGGGTCTTGTTTAGATCGTAAGTTTTTTTACTCTCTCTTTATCATATTAAATCTTTGGACATATGTATGGAGTATTAAATATAGATAAAAAATAACTAATTACACAGTTTGATTGTAAATTACGAGACGAATCTTTTGAGCCTAGTTAGGCTATGATTGGACAATAATTGTCAAATACAAACGAAAATGCTATAGTACCGAATACTGATTCATAACCTCAATCTAAACGAGGCCTAGTACGCGCTGATTTTGGTGACCTTGGTGTGGAGTCCATATCGATCTCTACCAAAGACACCTAAGGGCATCGTTCGGTTGTATTGAATTGATTCCCGGTCTCCACGTTTCTTTGTTAATTTCTATGAGGCTGGAACCGTTAGCGACCGGGAATGCCGTAACCGAACGTCTTCTAAGTGAATATCACGTTTTCATGATAGGTACCCACGGTTACTCGATGAGGGCCGTCGTGACTGGATTTTTTTTCGCATATAAAAGAAGAGCTTATTTTGGCCGGGCTTCACTGTGATCTGGGGCTTCTACGTGCTGCCCAACTGTTACGCACCATCAAAGGCAGAAATTATTGTAGCTGAGAGATTACCATTCTACCCCTGATAAGGTGCAGTTGACATCACTGGCACATGTGTAGCGACGGCAAAGGGCATTCACGTGAGTGGCCGAGAGCCTTATGGAATGCAGCCAGAGCTACTCCCTCCGTCCTAAAAAGACCTTCGCTGATGACTTCAAAATTTGTCCATCAAAGACGGTCGTTGGGAACGCTGGCCACACCATTAAAAAAGAGGAATTTTCTCGTACACTCGTTTCTCTCTACGGCCGCATTCTCTCTCCCTGACCGCCTCCGCTATAGCCGTCACCCAGCCGGGCGGCACGCGGCCGTTACGACGGGTCTGTGAGGCCTCGTCGTTGCCGTCTTCTTCCAACCCCGCGGCTGTTCCTTATTGAAGACTCCCGAACCTCTCGCGCTCCACACCACAAGGGAGTCGGCGACGTTCACCACGGCCAGGGCGGGCAGGACCACGCTCCTGGGGGCCGACAGGGCGGGCGGAGCCGGCGGCCGGTGACGGCTCGGTCCGAATCTCGGGCTCGTCGGCGCGTCCAGGCTGCTGGATCTCGGCCCCGACGGCGTCCAGGGCAGCAGGCAAGGCTCGCGCGCGGCCAGCCCGACGGCGGCACGGCACGGCCAGTGCGATGACCCACGAGAAGCACGCAGTCGGCAATGGCGAGGAAACTGTGCTAGAGCGCGGCGCGGGGGAACGGTGCGTCCGTGCGAGTGGGGATGAGTATCGGCCTTGATATTTACAGGCGCATTTTCATAATTTCACGTCTTCCTTGGGAGTACATGTACATGTGCTGGGGTTTTTCTTTTTCCTTTATTGTTGCTGCCGTAACTTAATACTATTGTATTGTCTTGGCCTAATGTGTTGCTTTGGTCCCACACGTCATGTTGTCTCTTATTTTGGGAAAAACTCCAAATCGTATACGTGCAAATATTACGGGACTGAGGGAGTAAGCCGTGCGCCTACCCGTACGGATATGTACGATCGTCAATAGTAGGCTTATAGACGCCGTGGTGTGCCCTCGCCAATTCAAATCGCTTTTCGCCGCCGCACACAGCGATACACCGGGGCCATGCATGCCCTCCACGCGCATTGGGTGTGTCAAATTAAAGCGGCAGAGTGTCGTAGCTATACACAACACAAGTCCCCCTGGACCCTGGGTCGTCGTCGTAACCCTTTGTCCGGTCTTTGCTGGCGGCGAGGCACCGCACCACCGTGCTGCTCTCAAGTCTCAACGACGCAGCAGTCAGCTGCTGCATGCGGCCGCACCTACCTATCCTCTGCCCAGATGCGCGCGCCATGACTCCCGGGCACAGAATTTGTTCGACTTCGATTCTTTGAAGATGATGATGCATGACTCCAACCTTGGCTGCATACTGCTGCGGGTTTCCATCGCGTTTGATTGCAGGATTGGATTTACGTTCGTGTCGTGAATACACGCACGGCTGGTCTCGCCTGGCCTGGGTGACGCTGTTGCTTAAGAGGAAATTCGCATTCGTAGGTTGAGAGCCTCCAAGCTGGACTGATCGATCGGTGGCAGACATGGCACCTGCCCTGCATTCCTAGCATATCCCGTGATCAGCTCCTCCGTCAATTGGTGGTACATCTCGATGCTCAATTGCTGGTATATGTTGAAAACGCTAGCACCACACCATTACGGCCCTGGTTGGAACAAAGGAACGAGAGGAAACGCATGATTGGAGTTGGAATGAAGTGAGAAACAGGAAGTAGTGTTTGGAATGCAAGAACCAACAACCACCATTTTCTCTTGGCACGCACATGTTTCGGGCTTCCGCGAAAAATTTAAGTTGTTGGAGTGGATATTTTGATTCGTGTGTTTTGTAAAAAGAAAAGAAAAGAAAAGAAAAGAAATGCTGTCCTTCACATAGGATTGGCGAGCTTTGTTTGTGTGATCCAAACTTATGTCATAAAAAAAAAGATAGGAATCATGTTTCTTTGACTTTTTCTTTTTTTGGTCCTGGCAGCCGGATTCACGGTTTCTTGGAGTCGATGTTGGATGACGACTGCGACCGGAGCTCCCTGACCCTGATCAGGCCCAGACGACTTTTGCCTCCTCGTTATCCCCGGCCAAGCTGCAGTCAGGGGCAGCGACTGTTCTCTGCAGTCGAGCCTATCCAACCCTCCGTTTCAATCGAACGGCGACCAGCTCCCACCAGACTTTCGAAGTGTCCATCCCTTCGCTGCGCTGGGCCTCGGCCCAACATGCTCACGGGTTTGTGCGATGTATAGTCTGCAATCTCTTCCTGTCTAATTCCCGACATTTGTTCCCTGTCTAATTTCCGGCATAAATTGCTGACGCTAGTATGCTTCCTGTACAGAGCACAATGCTTACACGGCTGTGGATGTGGTGCTTACAAATCACAACATTTACAATCACAGATTGCTCCGGCTGTGGATGTTGCCGCTGCGCAACCAGCTCAGGCCTCATGGCGGTTCGGTGGCTCTCCGGGTCCGTACTCCACAAGCTGGAGCTCGTGCCGTCGTGGCCGTGTGGCGACGCCGACGGCGACGAGGAGAGAAGCGGCGGGCGCATCTGCGACACAGGGACGGCAACCGAAGGGAAGGGAAAGAGAAGGGGTCGATCCGTCGATGTCTGTGCTGTGTTGTGGGCTGATATGGGCCTCTCGAACCGGCCTGCCTGATGACTCCGGTGGAGCTGCAGTTGGATCTCCAACGGACGGCTGAGACGCGCCGCGCCTCTCGACGAATGGCTGCAGTCACTGAAATCCAACCGTCAAATCGCATCCAACGGCGAGACAGGGGAAACCAACCACGCTTCCAGCTAGCTGGTCCTCGGCCCATGAAGAGACGACGGCCTGTTTACGTGCGGCTCGTTTATTTTTTCTTTTTGGCGCACGTTTATTGTTTTTGGCGCGGCCCTTGCCTTTTTTGGCGCGAGATTACGGCACCTGTTCACGTTTTTGGCGCGAGCCGCAGGGGTAAGGCACAAGGCGATCGTCTCGTCGTCCTGCTTGCTCAGGTGCCGGCGATCGTCTCGTCGTCCTGCTCAGGTGCAGCGGTGCTCAGGTTCCGGCGTACTCTGATCTGGTTGCTTTTGTCCTCCCTAGTAACTCATTTCACTGTTTTGGGTCTGATTCAAGGAAAAATCTGCAGGTTTGAGATGGAAGAGTGAGGAAAACATCATTTTGTTGCATGCATCAAAACTAAATCTGACTTTTCAAGATGGAAGAGAAAAGGTGTGTTACACCATGGCTGTTCCTTTTTGTCCATGAGATCCGATAGAGCTTCTTTTTGTTCAGATTTTTACTTAGCAGCAAATATAACATCTTGTCATCATTAATTTTTATTTGTAGAGTGTTTCATTGCTGGTTTGTTACCTCAAGTTGGTATGGAATTCAGTAATATAAATGAGGCCCGGTGATCTTAATGCTGATTTCTAGTAGGGGGAGCTTTTTGGAGCTTTTGGTCTGGTGGTTATGCTTTGCAGATTGATGACCTTTTAGATATGTGCAGCATGGAATTGTATAGCTTTTGGTTTAATGGGTGAATTGTAAAGTTCAGCCAGTTCACATTTTGTGCAGCCTCATATGTACTTGATACTAGAAGCAGGAGTACAAGGACATTTTTATGCAGCCTCTGAACTTTCAAAAATCAACAATGCCTTTTCTATATTCCAGTATCATCATAACATTCAAGCACAATTACAGTTTGCACAAATTGCTATGACCTATGCTTCCTATCTAATGTCCTGCACAGTCGGTACACAATGCAAGCACAATTACAAAACACAAATCTTCAACAATCCAAGCACGACCACTTCATGCATGGCATCTTGATGTTCCAGTTGAAACACTTGTTCTGAAAATTGCTCTGATTGCAACCTGAGTACAAGATGGGCCGCAGGCGAACGGCCGGCGGCCGTGCTGGCGACGAGCAAGGAAAAGGACGAGTCGTCGCCCATGGGGAGATGCGTATGCGTGTGCTCTGTTTTGATTTTTTTTTAGAGAAGAATGCGTGTGCTCTGTTGGTGGATTGGTGGGCCTCGATGGGCTGGACTACTCGTGTGGCCTGCTAGTGGAAGCGTCCCTCGTCTCACCGTTGGATGCGAACGGACAGTCGGATTTCCGTGACTGCAGCCATACGTCGAGAGGGGTGAAGTCAGGCGATCTGATTCCCTCGTTCCGGCCAAGCAGGAGGCGATGCGGGTACTTTTCCCACGGAGATCGCGTCCGCGTGGGGTCGCCATGCACGCCGCATAGATAGGACGATCTTCCTAGTTGCGAAATCGTTTTACCGTAAATCACACTGTACTTCTCTTTGTGTGGGTATGCGTTTAGGTGATTGACGGGTTACTACTTGCTACCTATTCGACGTTCGCATACGTTGGTGTAACACTCCTATTCTTTTTATAATTAATGAAAAACGTGTTAATTAAACTGCTAATGCACGATCTAGAAAAAAAAGCATCAAACGAGGCCGTACGTGTGAGAGGCCCTTCATTTCGCGGGCCTGAAGCGGCCGCCCCTCTGCGCCCAACTCCAAGACCTGTCCTGCCCGTGACTCAGTGAGGTCGTGATGTGTGGCGTCGAGTCCATCGAATACGCACCTAACGCAGATGGGCAGACGGGAGAACTTGCGCGATCTGCACCAATGGCACACAATTGGGAGCCCAGCGTTTGGGCTGAGATCGAGATGGGCCGCCAGGTTTACCCCAACCAACACGAGGAGTTTGTTAACCCCGGGCCCCGGCGCCTCCTTTTTCTCATGGGCGCCGTGCGCCACTGGCCCGGTGGCCCCTACTTGCGTGGTCACAGCAGTGCAAGGCCTCGTGGATCGCGCAAAAGAGGCCGCGCGACCCCACCAGCCCACGAGCTCCGCTGGGCGGGACGTACATGTGGACCCACACGTCAGAGACAGGACACGTGCCGCAGCTGGCCCGGTGTGTCAGCCTTGTCCCGTGCAACTACGAGCGCGACCTTTTCCCGTCGGCGCCTAGGAAAAACAGCCGCCTCCCGCGTCCCCCCTCTCTCTTCACGCCGGCGGCCGACCGACAAACCGAGGCAGGTCCCCCGATGGCGTTGGCTCGCCTTCGCCTCCACCTCCTCGACCGCTACGGTCTCCTGTCGCCGGCGCTCTCTGCGACGGCGCTGCGGTCCTCGCGAGGTTGTTGCACTCGAGCCGTTCGACGGAATGCCGCTGCGGGGGTGGGGTTGACTGCTGACTGCGTCTCTCTTGACTTTGCGGGTGTGGTTTTCTCCCTACAGGCCTGCGCGCGCTCTGCACGCTCTCCACCACGCTGCGGTCCGGCGCCGGCGAGGACGAGATCGAGCGCATCCGCCGCGAGTTCGAGGACGCCAAGCGCAACTACCTCAGCATCCCCGCCGCCATCAAGGACATGCCCAAGATGAACCCGCAAGGTTGGGAAAACCAATTTCGATTGCGCATTCGCTTCCCTATCCTCCTATCCGTCTTGCTTAACAGATCGGTTCTTCCGACTATTAACATTGCTGGCCTGGGACGCTGTCGCTGGTTTCAGGCATTTACGTCAACAAGAATGTCAAGTTGGACGACCTCCAGGTCTACGGCTTCGACTACGACTACACGCTGTCGCACTACTCCGACCACCTGCAGTGCCTCATCTACGATCTTGCCAAAATGCACTTGGTCAATGAGGTTTGCTTCCTCTCTTTTCCTTGGGTGTCATCGCATCATTTGCATGGATGACAGAATGCTGCGTTTGTGGTTTCTGAGCGGACCTGATGTTTTCTGCAGTTGAAGTATCCTGAGAGTTGCTTGCAGTACGAGTATGACCGCACCTTCCCCATCAGGGGTCTGTACTATGACAGACTTAAAGGGTGCCTTCTCAAGCTTGATTTCTTCGGCTCTATTGAACCAGATGGTTGCTTCTTTGGGCGGCAGAGGGTAATATGCTCTCTACTTAAATAAATATGCATGCTTTAGTTCCTTTACAAGATATATATTGAGAAGTTTGTTAGCCTTGTTTTTGATGTTGTCTGGTTTACGCCATTATTATTGGGTTAATTCATATGTAAACATTTAGGCTCACACAATGTGATAGATTGTCTGACAGTGGTTGTCTGTTGATCTCAAACTTCATTGTTTTAACCATTCTTTTCTCAAACGGTTGCGTCCAACTTGCAAGACTAGCTCATGCATACTTGAGTTTCTTGTCATACTATATTTAGAATTTTGTCTATGCTGACTGTTTTTTGGTTTATGCATTAGTTACATATTTGGGATATTGATATGCAAATATGTAGGTTCTCTTCTCATGAGCAACCACTCTGTCTGTTGTTTATTAACTGTTGAACTCAAACTTTGGCTGGTGTATTTAGTTAAATACATCTGAACATAGATTACACATGTTGATAGTTTAAAGAATTTCTATGAGATATTTTTATGCTTTTTCTTTGTCTTCTCCAACAATAATTACATTATGTAAAAATATGTCTATTGACATCCTATTAATACAATTTCTTACCTTAATGCTTGTTAATCAGCTGAGTTTGAGTGAGATAAAAGAGCTCTATGGCACACGTCATATTGGCAGAGATCAAGCTCATCACCTTGTTGGGCTGATGGATGTCTTCTGTTTTAGTGAGGTACACTTGGATTCATCTGAGCCTTAGTTGTATTCTTTTCTTTTTACTCTGTGTCGTTTTACTTACAGAATAGTAAGCTATCAGTTGCCTTATAGGCATGTCAACTGGACCACCATATTATCACCCAGTATGGTTAATGCTTTGTTCAAAAGTTAATTAGATTTTATATGTTCTGTTTTCATATATCAACTTTATGCGTATTAGATCATTCTTCAAGGGCATGTAGCTATGCATGTAGTTCTGACCTGCCATGTGGAGCGATGTTTTGCACTTATAGACAATGCCACATAATAGTAATTAGAGCTATTATGTACTGAATTTAGTATCATGTACTGGTTAGGTGACCCAGCGGCACTCCTCAGGTCCTGGGTTCGACTCTCCGTGGGAGCGGATTTCAGGCTGAGGTTAAAAAAATCCCCTCGCCCGTCCCCATGTGCCAAAGCGCAGTGGAAGGCTCCGGCCCGGTTCTCACAGGGTTACGGCACCTCCTGCGTCAGGATGGGGGCGGGGGTTCGGGGGTTTTCTTGATCTGTGTGAGAAGATCTTCTTCTTAAACGGAAAACCCGGGGGCCGTCATAACCCCCCGCAGGTCGAGTTTTTTTTTTTTTTTTTTTTTTTTTTAATTTAAGTAATTTCTCTGAGATCATACCGTGCAACTAAACTGACTTTCTTTGTGACCATATCAGTTGTAAAAGGAAATGAACCGAACTCTTCCACGATTCCATACCTGTCTCTGGTAGTGCTAACCAAAATAGAAACCAAAAGTGATACGAGAAACTTGGAAAAGGGCTATTGAATTAGAAGGGGAAGTGAACTAATCTATGACCTAGAAACAAAAGAAAGGTGGATCTATATGCACTTCCTCTGGAAATATGACCCGAGTGGTACGTCTTTTTTATTCCCCGCCATAATACATTCTAATTCTAACTATGGGATGATCATTTCTTCACAGGCATGTCTGATTGCTGATATTGTTCAGCACTTTATAGATGCAAAACTGGAGTTTGATCCATCTTACGTATACGAGGATGTAAACAAATCGATTCAGCATGTTCACAGAAGTGGTTTAATTCACCGGCAAATTCTTTCTGAGCCTCAGAAATTTCTGATAAAAAAAGTAGGTGGCACACTTTTATTGATTTTTTTAATCTGAAGTTTTAAATATCAATGATCTAACCTTATGCTGCTGCTTGTTTCTGGCATTCTTTCTGATATGTTATCTCTAAGACTGTTGCCTCACCTGTGACCTGCAGAGCCAGGTGTTCCGTTTCTTGAAGATGCTTAAAGAGAAAGGGAAAAGGCTATTTCTTCTTACTAATTCGCCTTTCTACTTTGTAGATGGAGGGATGCGTTATTTGCTAGAGGTTTTGTTTCTAAATTTAAATCTGCTTGTATGTTTGTCAATATTGTTTAGCATCTAAAGGCAAGATTTTGAACCACAACAGATTTCTATTTGGTTCATGAAAATCATACATATTTTTCGATATAACCTTTTTTCTTATTTTCTGAGGTCCATCTTGACCTTGTATATTTTTTCTTTAAGGGTTACCTGTTTGATTTGAGAATATGAAATCATGTTTTAACTTGACACATGCCAGCCATTCATGCACTGGCCTTGAGCCCTTGACACATATTCTTGATGCTTAAAGTGAACATTTAGCATATACATAATACATCCTTCCTTTGTTTCTAGCATTTATTAAGAGTTTGTTGTATACTACCACTACACAGGGGACATTAGTATGCAGTACAAATGACACTCTTTTGATTATTAATTTTGTGTCTTTCTTGTAATTTTCTTGGTGAGTTATTCCAAATAGAATGCATCATGTATTCATGTCAGCGTATTATGAAAAATATTTTTGCTTACTCACATATTCTCTGCATGACTATTTCACTATTTGGTTGGGCAGGACCAACATTTTGATGGAAATTCCTGGAGGGAGCTGTTTGATGTCGTGATTGCTCAAGCAAATAAACCAACTTTCTATAACTCAGATCACCCGTTCAGGTTCTGTGGAGCATCTATGTGTTACTAACCAGAAAATATTACTTTGGATCCTTCTTGCTAAGATGTTATTGTTATTATTAATTTTCTTTTTTGCACTGATGCATCTGTGTAGGTCTGTTGCTAAACTTTGAATATTAATGGAAAGTAGTGTTAATAAGTACAGGCGCTTAAGGACCTGGATTTATATTGCCGCCAGTTATTGTATTTTTTCCTTTTATAGCACTATCACATCTGCTTCAATCCTGGGTTCCTAACTATTTTTATGGTTACTTGTATTGTAGGGTGTATGACACTCAAAAGGACACCTTAGCTTTTACTGCAGTTGACAAGTTTCTGCCAGATCAAGTATACTACAATGGCTGTTTGAAATCATTTCTGCAGATCACAAAATGGAGAGGCCCAGAGGTTGGTTATTTGGAACTTAAAGAAGAATCAATTTCTGTATTCTCAATTGTCTTCTGTCCGAGTGATACAGCTTTCACTCTTTTTTCTCTCCCTTAATTCTGTACTGTATTTTTTTTCAAGTTATATAAATCAATATAGTTGATAATACCATTTGTATCGTGGAAGCTAGTAGTAAAAAAATTGCATGCCCTTTGTGCTCATCTGCTGAATGTTGATTATGTTTCTTGCTTATTGCTATATTCTGATATAGTATATTGGAGTAAGCGGTAGAGTCTTACCGCCTGGGACCAGAAGGTCCTGGGTTCGAGTCGCGGTCTCCTCGCATTGCACAGGCGAGGGTAAGGCTTGCCACTGACAACCTTCCCCAGACCCCGCACAGAGCGGGAGCTCTCTGCACTGGGTACGCCCTTTTTTCTGATATAGTATATTGGAGTAACCTGATGACTGAATATATAAATTTGGCTGATCTTTTTGCTCACACAAACATGGACTGCCCAAATCTAAATTTCAGAAAATTTTCATTCGAATTTCTCATCTCATTTTTTGGGGGCTATGTATTAGGTGATATATTTTGGTGACCATCTTTTGAGTGACTTGAGAGGACCTTCAAAAGCTGGTTGGCGAACAGCTGCTGTAATTCGAGAACTTGAGGTAGATGCTTTTCTTTCTACTGGAGATATAATTTTACACACATGAGGCATTGTTGTATGAAATTCAAGCACCATTGCTTTAGCATTTTCATATTTCACCTATTGACTAGAATATCTCAATCTAAGGTTACCTTGATCCTATTGGAGTGTTGGTACCAAAGAAGTTTTGAGTTGAGAATAGATCAAAATAAAGAGAAATGTATTGAAAGGTTCAAAATAGTAGTCTCTTATGTTATGTTGATCTTGAATATGTTGGATATGCTACTAGAGAACATGAACACACCTGTATTTGTTTTTTTAAGACCTTAAGATTTCTGTTTTGGAATTTTCTTGACTTCGTCACACCATTTTTTCATACAATATATTTTGTACGATTTGACAATGTTCCATGCTTTGTCACTTCAGGATGAAATAGAAATCCAAAACAGCGACAACTATCGATTCCAACAGGTATATCATCTGCTTGTCATGTTTATGATATCCTAATATTTTATTTTTGTCCCCCTTACACTTAGCTGGCACTTCTAACGGAAGTGTACCCAGCTAAGTTTGTATTCCAGTTTCTTAGTTCTTGTTGTTTTGGACGAGCTTTTAGAACTTTTACTACCAATATCTCTCAAATGTTTCGGAGACATGTTGTTGTCCAAAAAGACAAGAATTTTGGATCCAGAGGTGGTAACAAATATCTACTCTTAAGATTGGGACTGCAAGAAGGAAACTGCTCATGCTGTACTTTTGGCCGGTACACTTCGAAAGGCTCACCGTCTACTTGCAGGGTTTGGTTCAGGCGACTCACTTAGTCTGTAGGCACTTCTTGCTGCTGTTATTTCTTTTGTGAAATGCTGTACGGCACTGGGGTTGGTACATCATAGGCTCTATCCTCCTGGTATGCAAAATCTAAAACATGACACGGGCAATCAGTTGCCATGAATTGATCTACAGATACACTGATGGCATTTACCTTTTGTATTTGATACATATGATTGGTTCCTCTCATCACATATGTAGTTTGTTAGTTCATGAATTTCATCCACATGGATGCTGACCAATCTACTCGATATATCTTGCATTGCAGGCAAAATTGAGTATAATACATGATCTACTTGGGAAAGTCCACGCAACTGTGGTTAGCACCGAGAAAGGCCAAGTCTATAGAGCATTGCTCGATGAGTTGAATGCAGAAAGACGACAATGCCGATCTGGGATGCGAGATTTGTTCAATAGCTCTTTTGGTGCAACATTTCTTACAGACACTGGAAGGGAATCATCATTTGCCTATCACATTCATCAATACGCCGATATTTACACGAGCAAGCTTGAGAACTTCTTATCATATGCCCCTGAATCTTGGCTTCATCCACCTCATGACATAAAGATCATGCCACACAATGCGAAGGTAGTTTGAATCTTCCTCTACGGAATTCACTTGGCTTGTCAAATAACGTAACTATTGTCATAGTTTTCGTGGTTTTTCTAACAGTTATTATGGGAACGAATGCTGATATATTAAATTATTGAATTGGGGTAATGATTTGGACATTCCATGTTCTAGGTCCCAGCAAGCCTGTTCAGTACCTCCTAGTTCACTCTGTATTTCAGTGGAGAGCGAAGCCGTAGTACCTCATTATGGTTTCTGTGCGAGACCACGTGTCGGGATTGTGGACTGCTGCTGCATTCACTTGCGTTATATGAATGAAGCACCAGATCATGCATCAATCCAGCAGACCAAGCAACGAGTTAGCAGTCATTCTCCTGACTTGCCACGGAAATGTCAGTCATGTGAGTAGCTGATCAACTATTTTGCCTGTATGATGAATCTTCTGTCTGCCGTTTACAAGAAAAAGGAAGATCTGAGATTGAGAAAGGAAGCATCTGAGATTGAGAAGCCGCATGCTTGTGTTCCCATGAAACCCTAACAATTTGTAGTGGCTGTCAATAAAACAGTTACACGCAACCCATCTCGTTTCCCCCATTTTATTCACATTCTGCTACACTCTTTGCTGCACTCCTATTACACTGAAAACTCGTTCAGTGGCATCAGACAAGTTTTTGGGATGAGCAGAAGATAGCTTGGGTTCGAGCAACGGGTAAATTATAAAATGCCTATTTGTCCTTGTCTGTAACAGGAAGGCTATCTTCATTTCTATTGTTTATGGTCCCAGAGACTGGCTGGAGTTCCAGTTCTTGCCTGCATGAACGTGGAGACCTGGAATATCGAGAACAATGGCAATTAGGGGACTCGTGTGATTTCAAAACATAGAAAATATAATGTTTTGATTCTTCGCTGAAGATGGTTTTGGATTACTTTGTTAAAATTTATCTGGTTTTGCTTATGCACGCTGAACCACATGCAAATTGCAGCATTTGGAGTTCTGTGTTGTGTTGACGCTAAAATTCACGACAGAAACATGTGAAGTCATAGCGAATAACATTGCTTACCTCTGACGAAGAGTTGATCTGTTTGCACCAAGCTGGGGCACAGTTGCAGTAGCAGGGCAATATCCAGCGTCCGCGCATTGCGATGGTGAAGCACCCATCTTTTTCCAGAAGAACAAAAAAACGAACTATCAGAAAGAACGTCAAAAGGTCAAAATGATGGCTGTTCAGACCACCCTGCTTGCTATATGGAAGTTTCAGAGAGTAACATGCTCACATGCTGACGAAATGGGGTTTGCTCCGTTGTGCGAATTTTACCATAGATTTTGTATCTTCGCTGACTCTTTAAAGCTCTCATGCATTTGCATAGGCAACACATGAGAACACAGCCAAGGCATAGCATTATCACGATCCCAGCTGCAGCCAACCATCTAAACACTGAAAATAATCGCAGCACAGAATCAAAATGAGCTCCACACTATATGGAATTTCAGTTTTATGCCCAGGAATATCACCAGTTCTTGTACTTACAGATAGTTCGCCTTGAGTTCACATGTTTTGTTTTGATGACTGGCACTAGACGAATAGTCTTGGCAGTGGTAAGTGGCATCGTCATTCTCTCTGAACAGTCAGGATAGCATCCATGGTTTCCCTGGTCGTTCACAGTGATGGACAACGTTGTTCCATGCCTTGGACCCTGTAAGAGAAAGTCATATCTATCTACTGTAAAAAAAGGGCAAGAAATGTGACAAAACGAACAACTGATGTCTAATCTGAGGATTCAGGATTTACTCGGTAATGCAACTGCTGCATTGCATTGTTGCAGTCCTGGACGCTCCCACGGAACCTGATGGCAGTTCCTTTCAGTACGAAGTGATTCGCGATGGTCACATATGTCTGAAGCGTCTGCCAACCGTTAACGCCTTCAGTCTTCATCGATGCAGTGGCGATGGCACTGGACGGCAAGGTGGTTGTTAACGTTCCCTCCAAGACTTCTAGCGAGAGCACTAGAAAAAAGGAAGACTTGTTCCCTGCAAGATAAAATCTGTTAGTCTACATCAGTGAATGTTTTTTCGTATAGTGCATAAACAACACCATGAACAGTCTATATATTCATGCATATCATATATCAATTCATATATAGTACCTGGGAAATTGTGAAGATCAGGTTCAACAATGGAAAATTGAAATGTATCCCTGTGCTTATCAAATATTTTATGTCCTTCCATTGATTGGTTCCCACTTAAGAAAATTGAACTTGGAGCAAGTATCACCGGAGGATCATTGATTGGCTCAACGAAGGTTGGGAACTGAGTTCTTCGTACACCATTTCTGCTCGAGGCATGTAGAGATATAACATCGTTTCCGTGGAAGTCTTCGTTTCTGCACATATTGATATGCATGGTTACCATACGCAGGCCTTGTTTGGATGCATGTGTATCCACCTCAATCCACATGTGTTGGAGTGGAATGGAATGGAATTTAGTTCAATTCCACTCCAATCCACTTCAATACACGTGGATTGAGATGAATACATGCGCATCGCACCGCCGCAAAAGACTAGCAAGATCTTTGTAAAACATATATAGGGCTTGTTCAAGACCAGGGAGAGTCAGAATCTTGATTAGTACCCACTGTACAGCAGAAACTGCAGTGCATCATTTACCACTTCTATCGTTCCTTGTAACATCAGGTCTTTGCCACCTCTACCTCTGCTGTCGATTGAAAGTACATCATCTGATAGCTGTTGAAGTTTAATTCGCACTGGGTCAAAAAACACACTCCCGGACTGTGCTGTCACTGTAACAGATATATTTTCAGTTGTATCTGAATACACCATTTTCATCCCTGGAAACCCACTGCCAAAAACATACACATATTTGATTACATTAGAAAGAGAACAAAAGAGGTCAAACTTTACGCTTATAGCTAATTAAGAATAATAATATGTACAAGTATGCAATACTTAGGTAGAAGAGATTATGGCTTACCCAAATAATGGGCTAATTGTATCTTCAGTAACATGCAACTTGTCGGGTAAAGATATGAACTGAGGTGGTCTGCAGAGAACAGATATGAAGACTGTTGCAGTGACGACATTGTTATGCTCATCACATATTGTATACGTGAATGAGTCATTCCCAAAGAATCCTTCGAAAGGTGTGTAACGGTAGGTTTTGCTGGACTGCAGGACTGACCCATGAAGTGGCTTCAGAGAAAAGGGATATCATTAAGTCAGAATGTGAAGTAATGAGAAAATAAAGTAATAAGTACCCCATAGGAAATTTTGTACTAGGGTACATTATGCTTGATATTTGTTTCTAATCTTGCAATGCTTGAGATTTTTATTCATGTTATAGCTTCCTATTTCCTATTTGACATCAGTTTTATGCTGAACATTTGTCATAAAGACCGGCTGTGTGCATTGCCAAGATGTAGCTAGAGGCCAGAATTGACTTTCCATTATCTAAAAGAAGAAAAGAACTGGCATGTGTCTCCGGTCAAAGTATTCAAGGATAGTATTATAAATTGAAATCAGTTGCAATATAATGTTTTGCTGCCACAAGTTCCTTTGTTTTCGAAGCGACGTGTAGTAAAACTGTTCAACAATGATACTGCCAAAACTCAGTTAAGATGGTTGGCATGTGCAGCTGCAAGGGTTGACGACAGGTGTAGCAAAGAAGAGATCATCACTATGAGGTGGAAAAATTAAGAATCACATATTTCATGGCATTAACTTACAGAAGATGAGTTAGCTATTTCCACTTTACTTCCTGCACTGCGGTCATTTGACAATACATCAAAGGAAATGGATTCATCCTCCCACACTGAAACAGTATCATTTTTAACATCTGAAAAGTATTCATCTGCAAAGAGAGATACAGTTCATCAGAGTTACTCGACAAACAAGCAGAGAAATCGGGAATGGTCAAAATATTTCATCAGTATATAACGAGACAATTAATCTTCTGCCAACTAGAGCTTAACTATCTCATGTGACTTGCTTTCAAAAAAAATTCTCTCTCATGTGACCAATTTCTTTTCTTTTATGTGTTGAACCTTTCAGATCGACTGAAAAATTACCTGCAAGAACGGTGACGTCGAATGGACATGGAGTCAGCTGTTTGTCCTCATAAAGAACACATATGCCATATGAACCAAGACCCCTTGCCATATAACGAGCAGTATATGATCCATCTCCGTTGTCAACAAATTCTTTTGCCACAAAACTAGTGGTACTTGTGATACTTGCAGATATCAACTGAAATTTCAATTTTGACTTGAAAGACACTACCGGGTTCATGAATGAGTCAACAAGTCGAACAACAACTTCATTTTCAACTGATAATTTTACTTTGGGGTCAAACTTGACAACACTTGATAAAGACATATTGACCGCTCCTATAAAAAGGGCAGGTTATGGTACAGGAAGTTAGAGGTCAATCTGTATCAGACAGAAGCTGCTCATTAGTTGACTGTATGCGAGTGGCATAAATAGTCGGCTCATTTTAAGGTAATCGTCCTTTATTCTAATCACTGAAGAAATTCTCGTTGGAATTCATGAAAATTATGAATCATTTCACCTTTCAATTTGTTTGATGTTTCACTTGAATATAATCCATTTGGATCATCATACTACGTACATTACAAGTGAAATAGCAACAGCGTTCAGTATGCAAGAATTACAATTGCATTAATATATGATAGTGAATTCATGCATTACATGAATGTGAAAATATTGATAAAAAAGGCACATAAGAAAGGTAATCAGACCTGGCAAAACTGTCATGGCATATGGATTTCCACCATTTAGCACTATGTTCCCGCACAGTACCCAAATTTCATATTCGCCAGCAATTCGGGGAGTATATGAAACATTAAATTTACTGGTTTGAACATTTGAATTCCCAGCAATGATCTAATAACATATAGAATTTCAGTGATCATGCCACTTATCTGTACCAACTAAAATTAAGCAGAAGAATAGGGTACTTGCCTCCTTGTGGCCAGCAGGTCCTGAATTGATAGAATTTTCTCCTTCATTAGATATCGTCTCAGTGAATTTATTCAACATTCAAGTCAAAAAGAATTTTAGGATTCATTAAAAATGGATCTTTTTTTTTAAAAAAAATTAAGGTTAATAGAAGGCTAAACCGCTAAATGAACATACTTACCATTTGGTTCTCTTGCAGGTGTTATGATTGGGTCTGCGTAGGATGTGGCATTTTTACCCAAAATCTTCACTTGCAGCCTTGCAGTTTCAACTGGAGAAGGGATTCTGTAGTGATCCAACAAGAAAACAGAAAAGGATGACGCTGAGCCAGCAATAGAATTTGACAAACCAGACCCATTTGCAAAACTGTTTGATCCATCACAATATCCTGAAAGTAGCAACATAGCAAAACCAGACATGATCAGGAATCGAGCATCTTGATGAGCAAACTAAAGAGAATAAGTTGCATACCTACAAAAACATCAAACATATGCACAGTGTTGGAAACCCTTTCGTCCAGTTGAGCATCAAAAACTGTGAGAAAAAATTGTCCAGCCTCTACAACATTAAAAGATAGGAGCTGCACTCCATCACCTACTGCTTCCATCGCGAGATCTACTATTGGGATGGACAAATTTGAGGCTTTATCAACTACTTGAGCATCGAATGGATGGATATCCAGAACAGTATTTCCAAAGGAGTCTCTCTGATATATGAACATCTCCAGCTTGGAAGACAGCTGCAAAGTATTGATTCCATGCTTCCAGCTGCATGTGCTTACTGCTATGTTAAGGACACCTGGTATATGTAAAATATACATCGACGAATTATTGACATTTCCACAAAAATGCATATCTTCCTACAACATATCTATCTGTCCATTAGAAGATAAACACAAACTTTATTTCTATTTCTATGCTTTTGTAATAAGAAATCATCACTGGTTATGCGCTCGCACATTAAATTGATGCTACGAATTATTGACATTTCCACATTAAATTGAACGCACAAATTAAGCCGTTTACAAGTTATTTTTGAGTATTCAATCAAGTACATATAGGAGTACTTGTCTAACCTGGATTCACGGTGAGCATTAGAGGCGAATCACGTAGCTCCCTGTCATCCCCGTAAACATGCACCAACAAGTCGCCTGCAACATTCGACCTGAACTCGACGCCGATGCGTCCATCCTCCGTCCACCCATTGTAGTGAAAATCCCAGAGCTCCACGGCCGACCCGTTGAGGTAGGAGCCCGACACCCTGAAGTAGACAGGCATGTCGGGTCCGCGCGCGATGCCGTTGCCGAAGGCGTCCCGGGGGGCGATGGATATGAACGCCCTGGACCCGGCGACGACGCGCCGGCCGGGGAACGTCCACGACGTCCGCGACGCGGACGGGTGCACGCCGGCCGCGGCGACCGTGAACGTGAGCGGCCACTCGGCGGCGACGAACCGCTTCTCGCCGACGAGCGCGGCGAAGTTCCCGGCGCGCAGGGGCACGAAGGAGATGGTCCAGGCGTTCGGGTCGGCGCCGATGTTGGCGGCCACGTCGGTGACGTACCTGCTGTTGCCTTCCTTGCCGTTCACCGAAAACGTGAAGGACAGCGAGGCGCGGACGGCGGCGGCGGCACGGAGGTCCAGGGACATGACCTGGATGACCGCGGTGTCGCCGGCGGTGTACGCCCACTTGTTGTTGAGCCAGCCGAACATGAAGGACGGGTCGGGGGCTTGCACTGCTTGCTGCTGGGCCTGGGTGGAAGGCGGTTGCTGCACCGTAGAGGAGAGCAGAAGCGACACGCAGAGAAGAAGAGAAAGCGGCGGCGGCGACGACGACATGGCCATGCGCCTGGAGATCGCAGCGTGGTTGGCCACGGCCCGGTCGATCGTTTGATCTCCAGGACGTGGTGTAGGGCTGCGTCCTGTTGCCCGAAACGGCGGCTGAGAAGGGAAGCGATGGACGGGGTGGTTGGTGAGTGGTGTCTGGTGACAACTTCCAAATGGCGCGCGGGAGTGCGGGCGGGCAAAGTGATAACTGCCCCTCTCTCCCCGGTTGAGACGGATCGGCATTGTGTTGTGCATACGGGTATTGGGCTACACTAACTAATGGGCCTTTAAGTCGGTATGTAAACCGAAGGGTGTAATATTGGGCTTTGACCTGTTTGCTATGTTGTGAACTAAATTCATATAGCTATATGGGTGGACTAGGGATGAAAACGGTACGGATATTTTTCGACCGTATTCGAAACCGAATCCGTTTAGAGGGGTTGAGATCTGTCCGTATCTAAGTCCGGATATCCAACATCCGATACCGTATCTGTATCCGAATACTCAAATCGCATATTTATGATGTCGATATCTAATCGTATCCTATCCGACATAGTTGACACTATCCGTATTTGAATCCGAATCCGGACAGAAATATGAAAACAAATATAATATCCGTGATATCCGTCCATATCCGATCCGTTTTCACCCTAGGGTGGACGGACGGACAGCTAAGCAATAACAAAAACCATTTTATCTTTCCTTCTATCGTCTTCCTTCCGTGCTCTCTGCTGCGAGACGGCGCCGCCGTGCTCCACCGCCGCGCGTGCACGCTGGCACACCTCTCCAAACTATCTTGCCCGTAACATTTGGTATCAAGAGCCTACCAACTCGTTGCCGATCTTGGATTCATAAAATCCCGCTGCCTGCGGTTGAATCCAGAGACGCTTCGTGGTTGAACGCGATTCAATCCACCACCACCGTCGCCGTCGCCGCTCAAACCATCAGCCACCACCTTCCCCAGCCACCATCACCATAATCCACCAGCACAAACTCGATTTCCATCCTGCCGATCCGCTTCTCCCTTGTGTCGGTCGATCCACCACCACCATCACCACCTACGGCCGATCCGCCGCCACCACCACCACCTCCGGTCGATCCGCCACCACCACCACCGCCTTCGCCTCCCCTTCCACTGGCGCGCAAACCCAAACCCCAAACACTCACCTCCCGCATGGCGACCGCCAAAGAGAAGCTCGATGCGCTCGGTGCGCAGATGAAGTCCATGCTGCTGCTCATGGAGACCTTCAATCGTTGGCGTCTCGAGGTCGACCACTTCTCCATGGAGCTCAGCAAAGACCTCAAGACCCTGACATCGTGTGTGGAGGCGTTGGAAGCGAACACCGCTCCGCCATTGGCCCCAACGCGCGAGGAAGAGGGGCGGGCCATAGGCCACGGCGTTGCTCAACCACCATAGGGGTATGAGGCTAAGGCCGTTGTCCTTCCTCAACCCCTGGCCAAGGGTCAGTACATAGCTTCCACTTCCACTGTCCCAGTGTCCTCTGATTTGATTCAGTATTATCATGCTCCTCCTGCTCGTGAATTTCGTTTACCCAAGGCTAAATTTCCTAAGTTTGATGGCTCTCATCCTAAAGTATGGAAAGAAAATGCTGAGAAATACTTTGATATGTTCAATGATCCTGTACATCGTTGGGCCCCTTTTGCCACCATCCATTTTAAAGGCATTGCTGCATTATGGTTACAAACTTATGAAGCACAACACCGTGTGGATAATTGGGTAGAATTGTGCATTGCTGTCGAATCCAAATTTGGCAATGATTTATATCACAATTCCATGCAAGAGCTACTTAGCATCAAACAAACCTCTGATGTTCAGGAATACTATGATAGGTTTAATCTTGCCATGCATAAAGTGTTAGTCCATAACAGTCATCTAGATGATGTTTTCTTTGTCAGCAAATTTCTGCAAGGCTTACATCCTGATATCAGGTCAACCATCATGCTGCATAAACTGAGAATAGTTGATCTCACACTCTTTGGCACTTATGCAGGCCGAGGTGTTGGACAGTCAGTCCAAGACTTACAACCAGCGCCACCATCGGGATTTCAACAAGTACAATGCCAAGCCAACAATTGTTACTCAACCTGGTATTCTGGGAAATCCACCTCTTGAAGAGGCCAAGCCTAAGTGGGAGGTTAAGTTAGCTAACCTCAGAGCTTAACGTCGTGCCTAGGGATTGTGCATGAAGTGTGGTGAGAAATGGGGCAGGAACCACAAGTGTCCAGACAAGGTTTCTTTACATGTCCTCGAAGAGTTTATGGAATTGGTCACCACTGAATGTCCACCCGAACAGGACACTTTCGATTCCAGTGATGAGGATGAGGCAGTTTTCTCTCTCTCACAGTCTGCTACCATAGGGGTTCAAGGCAAGAAAACTGTAAAACTTCATGGCATTGTCAACAGTCAAGAGATTCTTATTCTTATTGATTATGGCAGCTCCAATTCCTTTATATTAGTGACAAGACTGCTCAAAGGTTACACTGCAGTATCACTCCAGCCCCAACCATACAGGTCATAGTGGCAAGTGGGGACAAACTTCAGAGCAATCAGCGGGTTCTAAACTTCACCTGGTGGTCTCAGGGCAACACTTTCACAACTACTGCTCGGGTCTTACCTTTGCCATACTATGACCTAGTGCTGGACATGGATTGGTTGGAACAATATAGTCCCATGTGGATCCATTGGAAATGGAAACTTTTGTGATTCAGTCATGAGGGCAAACGGATCAATCTCAAAGGCATCAAGGATAGCTTGTCAGCTTGTCGTAAAGTCAAAGAAAGAAAACTAAAAGGTCTGCTTCAGAAAGGAGGGGTGTGAGCACCTCCCATACCACCGGCCGTCATGATCAGGAGGAAGAAGCTGATGATGGCCAATGGCCCAAGGCTATGAGGCCCAGGCGGCCTAATGCGCGATATGCAGGGAATGAGTGGGCCAAGTAGACGGAGCACTTGCACGCGCGTGCTGGAGATACCTGTCTCCGTGTACTTAAGAGAGAACGAGAGGAGGAGGAGAATAGACAATTTTGTAAACAACTCTATGAACTCAATACAACCCTGCCTTCTGGGCTCCTGTCGGATCCGCCTTCATCCCCTTCGTGCTCTCCAAATCCTTCCCAATTCTTCCCCAAATCCCTTGCTATCACTCACAAGTGGTATCAGAGACACCGCTCCTCGGCTCGCATCCGTCGCGTGCGCTCCGTACTCCACCGATCGCTTGAATTCAAATGGATTTGGTGGGTCTAACTCGGATTTGATCTGTGTCCTACGGATTGAATTTGAGATTCTGTAATTCCAGTCCACGAATCACAATTGGTGGTGAGCTTCACCGATCTGGATCCAGCCCCTTCCGCCACCCACGATCACTACACACGCCTCACGGTTCATCGCGGTGCCATGAGTCCTGACCAGAAGGCTCTCCTCACCGAGCTAGACAAGCGCTTTGCCGCTCAGGAGCAGTGTTTCGACGATCTCACGTAGAAGGTCGCGCTCTCCATAGACTCCTCTGCGAGCCGCCTCAACCAATTGGAGCACGTAGCCAAGCTGTTCGACGAATGGTGCCCGGGCGTCGATGGTGTGATTGACGACCTCCGCATCGAGGTCACCAAGTTGTCTTCTCTTTCGCTCAAAGTCAGGAAGATCTCCAAGTACATGGAGCGCACCATGGTGGACGCCCCGTCGGCAACCCCGGGAGTGTTCGCGTCGATGCTGGGCGACGGCGCACCCATGGCACCCCCACGGCCTTCGTCGTGGCCCTCCTCTCCAACAGTATCCACCCCAGACACCAAGCCGATGTCGTCGCCGACACTGAAGCCGACGCTATCGCCTACACTCAAGTCCGCCATGCCGGGCGACTTCATGGCTGTCCCGCGCCCATCTGCGGGATCATCAGCCAATCGGCCTAATGGGCACCGCGTCGAGCACTAGAATCGGGATGGTGAATTCAGAGTGGTTACCACTCTGATTCCACCTCCCAGCAAGGGTATGTCTCCTCGCCATCCGCCTGTCCCCTATCCTCTTCCATGTCCACCACCACGCCCACCACCACCACCTAACCATACCTCACACTAGGAGTCAGTTTTCCAAGGGGGAAGTGGGGGAGGTCATACCGGCAAACTACCAAAATTTGATTTCCCAACCTTTGATGGTCAACACCCCAAGCTCTGGATTAAACAAGCCACCCACTACTTCAAACTGTATCGCGTGGAGTCCAAGCTTTGGGTTCAAGCATCTAACATGCATTTTAAGGGCGCTGCAAAACGCTGGCTATCCTCTGTAGAAGATGAACTTGAGTCCACTACCCGGTCAGAATTTTGTAGCCAAATCCTCGCCCGCTTTGCCAAAGACGAGCACGCCCTATTATTGCGTCGCTTGTTTTAGCTTCATCAAACTAGTCCTGTCTCTGAGTACGTCGAACAGTTTGTTGCCTTGGTTGACCAGTTAAAAGCCTATGCTAAGTAGCCAGACCCACTCTATTACATTCAGCGTTTCATAGAGGGTCTGCGGGATGAGATCACAGTCGTACTTCTTGTTCAGAGTCCATCTTCTCTCGATGCTGCTTGTGTC
>NW_027096392.1:0-40000 GCF_019320115.1 Miscanthus floridulus | reverse complement strand
ACACTGATGAGCATAGTGCCCTACTTCTCCACATCGTAACAGGCATTGGGATTATTGGGTGCACCACTCTTCATAGGAGTATTGTTAGGCACTCCCTGGCGTGTTGCAGGATTGCTAGGCTAGTCTGTTGCGGGGGACGTTGATTTCCAAACTATTGTTGATACTGAGGGTGTTGTTGGAACTGGTTCCTCTGAGGATACTGACCACGGTTTCCCTGATGAGTTGGTCCTTGATTCCTCTGCTGGAAACCTTGCTGGGGATAAGCACGTGGGCGAGTGTTGCTTCCAGAAGCTTGCCCTTGGAGCCTTCTCTTCTTCGCTTCCATTTCCTTGCGCTTATCATCAATCACGATTGCACGATTCACCAATGACTGGAAGTTAGGATAAGTATTAGACATCAGCTGGAGCTGCAGTCCATCATAGAGTCCCTTGAGGAAACGGCGTTGCTTATCCTTGTCATCTGCCACATCATTAGGAGCGTAGCGAGATAGTTGTACGAACTTGTCCCGATATTCTGCCACAGTCATTGATCCTTGCTTGAGAGATCTGAATTCTTCCTGCTTCAGTTCCACTAGTCCATCAGGAATATGGTATGATCGGAAACTGTCCTTAAATTCCTGCCAAGTGATATCAGGAGCATTGTTGGGACGTCCAAACTGGAATGATTCCCACCAATCCTGAGCAGCTCCTTGGAGTTGCCCGGAAGCGTACAACACCTTCTCTAGGTCGTTGCATTGTGCTATGTTCAGTTGTTTCTCCACAGCACGCAACCAATCATCGGCCTTCATAGGGTCTGTGGCATGTGTGAACACCGGTGGATGACCTTTCATAAACTCTTCACGCTTATCTCTAACCTGGACAGGCGGTGGACCTCTTGCAGGTTCATTGTCCAAGCGCTGCATCATAGCTTACATCAGCTGCGCTTGTATTTCCAATATCTGCTCCATGGTCACAGGTGGCGGTGGTGGATTCATAAGAGCATCACGCCCACGACCACGGCCTCTGCCTCTTCCTTCTCTTGCGGCCATCTGTTTTCCAACAAATGTGCAAAATTTAGAGATTTTTCCAATTATAGAGAGCTTACAAGAGATAAGAAACAATGCTGAGAATTTTCTGGGCAAGATTCAAATTCAGCAGTTCAGTAAAACTGTTATAACTCGAGTTTCAGAGATCCAACAGAGGTGCACCAAGATTCGTTAGAAAGCTTAGGACTTCAGCTACAACTTTCATTTAGACCACTTTTACAGATTCGAACTCGCACATAGTCAAAAATAGAGCTAAACCGAAACTGTTCTGAGTTCCAGACAGCGCAGGAACATCAACTTGTGCCAGCTAGATCTCCCAAACCTGAATAGCTATTGACGTGATTCCAAAGACACTTGAAAGATACAGAGGTCTAGTTATCTCCACAAAAAATTCAGAATTTTTATCATCCCAGATTTCGAGTTACCAGATAAAGAACACAGGCTGCTCCAGAAATCAGTACAGCAGAGATAAGATAAAATGATACTTCTGCATTAAGATTTCATTCTAAATTTAAAGTTCCAATCTAAGGAAGTTGTGGACATGCCCACAAACTTCCAGCAATCAAGCAAAATACCAAATCAACCAAGTTCACAAATCAAACATCTAATCAACCAAGTTCACAAGACTAACAAGACTAAATAAGGACACGAACTAACGACGTGATAATCTAGATCAAGGCACCTAACACCTATGGAGCGGTGTCAATCATGGTGAAGGAACGGCGCTTCTTCTTGTAGATGGAAGGCTGTCCTAGTTGTGCTCGAAGTTCATCCACTTGTTTTTGAAGACGTCTCTGCGCCCTCTGAAATACACGTAGTTCACCTTTGACCTCATCATCCACTCCCTGCATGGCATGGACATGCTGCACCGTTGCCTCCAGAGTTGGGTCATTCTCTGGTGGAGCCAAAACTTGCCAAACACCCTCATGATCATTTCGAGGAAGGAACCTGAAGCGATCCTCCCTCATGGCCTCGAAACGACGACCATGGTCGTGGATGTAGACATTCTGTGCTGCATCCTCCATGCCATCCAAAGCATGGGCTCTCCTGGCAAGGGCACTGTGGACAGTCTCCACCTCATGTCCATTAATGATATTATTCCATGCGGTGACCACCAGCTCTACCTTCCAGAAGGTAGCCTCCAGTGGGTGCTTGTACTCGGCGCAGTGGTAGCTGATGGAGGCGTGCAAGTCGGGGAAGTAGTCGTCCAGCATGTGGGTGAGGAGAGTGTGGTAGTAGGCTGTCTCTGGAGCTGGCTTGAAGTAGTACTTGCACTTCCAGCCAATCTCATCGTCCTCCACGGGGGCAGCTGGGGAGGGTGCAGGTGTAGGGGAAGTAGCCGTCGACTCCTCAGGTGTAGCTACCACAGGGTAGACGGGCACGGCGACTGGTGTAGGTGTAGGTGTAGGCATCGGTGTAGCCATCTCCTCGTCGTCGGAGATGATCACAATCTCCCTCTCTGCCGGTGGGGCATGCGGGGTGAACATGGCACGATAGCCGGCGGTGCTGAGTCGAGCAGTCTTCGGATTATGAGACATCTATAGATTTAAAGTGAGATAGAAATTAGAATCAACAATTTTAAATAATAGATTAAGGTATGAAAAGCATAAATGTTTTAATAAAATAACAAGAATAAGTCAGTAAGCAAGAAACCAGAGGAGCAAAGATGCTAAAACGACCTTTTTCTAACTAGGCTTGCGTCCTATAGTCAACACGGCTCTGATACCAATTTGTCACACCCAATTTTAAGGATAAAATTGAATGCACAAAACTCGTGTATGCCCAGGAATCAATCACACACACAAGCTGACAAATTACAATAGTATCATCACGGTGTCTCATACATCAGAGTTATAATAAAACTTAGTCTTATACATCACAGCGGAATAATAAAAAGATAATAAACTCTCATGGCCGTCATCACAGGGAAGGTCAACTGGTTGACCACAAGCCTAATAATCCTCCGGGAAATCCTCATACCCGTTGTCATCTGTTACCCATCCGGGATTTTTATCCAAGTAAAGAAAATAAACAAGTGTAAGTACATTCCGTACTTAGCAAGCTAACATGGGGTTATGAAGCTCAAAAAGGATAGACTCTGGTTTACTGCAGTTAGCATTTTTAATAGGTCAAACTTTTATTCTCAAGTATTATCAAGTTATGCTTAAGCTCCCATTTAATTCTCATAAGAACATATATCAAGGTCAGGTTTACCATATTTCATCATAGAACAACTTAAATGATCATCATCAAGTAACCAGTTATTCTGTGAGTTTTCCAGGCCGCTCGTAACCGTGAGCACGGCTGTTATAACAGTTTGTTACCCTCTGCAGAGGTGGTGCACATTCACCGTGAGTCATGATCCCTATATGCCCGGGTTAATTACTCCCATGTCACTACCAAGGTGAGCGGGCAGGGTACACTATGAAGCCATTTCATATGTTTCCCTAATAAGTTAGGGCCGCTAGGTTTCCTTGGCAGGCAGATGTAGGGACCTCCCTTTCCTATGGCACAAATCCATCGCGGCTATACTCATAGGAACAGAGGCAGCCCTATACCCAAAGTGGCAAGCCCCATTTGCGCCAAAAAGGTAACCTCTAACCAGCTAGGAAAGGTCCTATTACTGAGCTAAAGTCAGAGCCATATGACTCTCCCGGTTGCACTGTCAGTCCCAGCTTTTGTCGACAGATAAGTCCTTATGGAGGGCCGGGAGCAACATGAACAAAGGTCATTTGCACTTTCGCCCTATGGAACAGTTGTTATAATTCATGTTACTCACTTTGTTCCATAGTATCATTCATCAATATGAATATCAAGTTCAGTTAGAGCACTAGCAATCTACCCATATGCATTTAACCCATAGGAGACAAGGAACAGGATAACAATCACTAGGATGTCCTTATGGTATCAAAATTAGACACATGCAAATGAGTAATTGCTTAAAGTGAAATAGGACATCAAGGAAGGCCCATGTTATACTTGCCTTGGTTCACAAACTTGTGCTGGTCCTGCTGGTCATCGAAGAGTTCTTGGTCTCCAACGTTTTTCTCACCGTCTGAACGCGACCAACACGGCAACATACAACATTCCAAAAGCATTCATGCAAAGCAAACATTCCTATCATTAGAACAGTACACCAACAGTATTGAATCAAGATAAAATGTTTGTAAAACTAATCTACGTTTCGCTACGATCACGTCAACACGAAGTTCACGAAAAACGGAGCTAAAATACGAAAGTTATGATTAAAATGGGTTTTTCCTATAGCCCTATATTTAATTAAATCTAATCATGAAATTAAAAAGTTCCAAACTTGACTAACAGTAGCTCCAACATGTAGCTTATGAAATTACGAAGCTAACGCGATTTGAATGGATCAATTCGGAGCTAAAACGACAATTTTATAAGCGAAACAGTTCGAATGGCATTTCTGTAAATACTGAAAGCGTACTTTTGACTTAAGCCGTGGAGTTTACGCTTTCTAATCGAGATTGCGCATTCGGGGAAATACGTTAAGGACGGCGGGTTCTATTACGGGAAAAGGGAGGGGCCCTTTAACAAATTGACCCACGAACGGGTAACTTCTAACATGAGCCGTCGGATTTGAAAAGAACGGCCAGAAATCGATCCGGGGAGAGAGAAGAAGAGATGGCCGGCCGGAACAGTGACTCCGGCGAGGCTCAGCCATGGCCGGCGGCAAAGAACACGCCGGCGAGCTCGGTTAGGGGGGCTAGGGTTCGCCAAACGGGAACCCGAGGGCACCCGAGAGCTCGGGGGGAGAAGGGGGTCGCGGCCATGCCGTTTTGGTGGCCGGAAATGGGGGCTAGCGCGGTGGCCGCCATGGCCGGCGACCATGGCCCGCGGAGCTTGCGGCCAATGCTCGGGAAGCCAACAAAAATGAGAAAAATAGCTACCGGGAGATAGAGGGGAGGACGGCGAAGCTCACCAAGGGGGAAAAGGAGTCGGAGGCGGCTCGGAGGAGGCTATCCACGTGGAGGGGCGGTCGACGGAGCTCGAAGATCCCGGGCGACGGCTGCGGCCTTCTTCAGTGCTCGGCAAACGCGAAAATGAGGGCGGGGGGCAGCAGGGAGGGGCGGAGACGGCTCGGGGCCGATTTAAAGCGGCCGGGGCGCGATGGGGGGGGCACGCTCCCACGACGCGGAGTGGGGCGGCGGTTGTGGCCTCACGACATGGCCGGGCGGTTCCGAGGGTGCGGGGCAGAGGTGGGGGACGCGCTGACGGGCGGGGTCGGGCTATCAGCGGCTGGGCGTGGGAAGCAGGCGCGCGGTGCTAGGCCGGCGGTTGCTTGGCCGAGCTGGGCCAGAGCATGGGCGGTTGCCTGGCTCAAGCTGGGCTGGCGCGGAGCTGGGCCGAGCAGCTGGGGCGCGCGGCTAGGCCGGCGGCTGGCGGCCGAGCGGGGAAGAGGGAGAGGAGAGTGAGCGGGCCGCGGAAGAACGGGCCGAAAATGAGGAAGGGGAGGAGATATTCATTTTCCTTTTTATTTTCCAACAAATTTTCCCAAAAGCATTTTCAAATTATTTTTGAACTCATTTGAACACTAATTTAAGAACAATCATCACATGAATAAATAATGCAGCAGCATGTATGCATTCAAAAGTTTCAAATCTTATAATTGATTTTAATTCGCCAAAAATTATTAATTTTCTATAATTGAATGCACACTTAATAACATAATAAATCAAATTTACTTATTTAAAAGAATGAAAAAGTTTAGGTGTTACAAAGAAGTTCTTGACCTCAAGTTTCAATATGAATGATCTTGGTGAAGGATCATTGATTCTAGGAATTGAAATTTACCGAGATTGAAGAAAAGGGGTATTAGGCCTATAGCATAGGCATGCCTAGAAAAGATTCTAAAGTAATAAAGTATGCATGCGAGTAAACCTACGCCTGCTCCTATAGTCAAGGGTAATAGATTTGGGAACTTTCAGTGTTCTAGGAACTGATATGAGATCGATCAAATTAACATGGTTCCATATGCTTCAGTTGTTGGAAGCTTAATGAGTGTACAAGTAAGAACTTACCCTGACGTAGCTCATGTATCCGGGATGTTTTGGCAGAAGTCTAGTATAGATATAGATCACTGAAATGGAATTAAGAATGTCTTGCAATTTTACGAAGTATTGTAGGCCTCATATTGAGGAAGATAGAACAGGTACTCTCAAATAGTTGTGGGTACAAATGTTAAACTTCGGTGAGATGTATAGTGAAATCCACAGTATTAGCTAACATTCATAGTTGGAGTTTTATTATGAAAAAGCTCTAAAGAAACAGTTGTGGTATCATCAATGGTGCATATCCATAGTATAGCTTGTCATGAGACTTCAGGAACAGACAAAAGGTGGTTAAGGGAATTTGTACCTGGATTTAACAATGATAGACAACAGCAATAACCATTTAAAGTAGTTAACTCATATGACAACAAGTCAAGTGTGCTGTCAAACACATTGACATTAAGTTATATGTTGTAAATGAGAAAATCCAGAATCATTTTGAAAGCATTGAACATATAAGTACCGAGGAAGTACTTGCGGATCCGCTTACCAAAGGCTAACCACCCAGTGCATTTAGAGAACACACAGTCAACATGGGTTTACGGGAAAGCATATGATTTCTGGATACTAAGAGCCTAGTTGAGAATCTGTTTCAAAACAGAGAGGTGTATTGTAGTTGTTAATCTAACGGTACTAAATGTTATGACGAGGCATGCTCTATGCACTAATCTGTGATGGAATGGGAAAGAAATAAAGTAAAATAAGTTTAAGTCATAAGGTGAGATCAAGGGGGAGAATGTTAGATTGATCTCCACCCGGCTCGGTCCAACGACCTAGTCATGGCTTCCTCCTCCGATCAAGCCCACCGATGGTCTGCCTCTCTACATCCCTCTTTCTCCCTCTAGTTCTCTCTCTAGGACGAACTACTTGTTTACCCCGAATAGAAGAGAAAAACCCCACTAATCTATGCATAGATGATCTAGAAGTTCTATCAGCTTAAACTCAGGAAAGTAAATCTCAAGTAAAAACGTACTTTCCTGCTTAACTGAATGGCGAAGCTCTTGTCCTGATTCCTGAATGAAAAAAGAAGAAGAAAATGGCAGGTTCCTTGCCTATGAGGCTATGACCTTGCCCAGAGGTTTGACCATGGCGGTCTACGCATGGTGTTTGCTAGTCGACTGCCTAAATTAGGGGAGCTTGGACCTTTGTGGGGAGAAACTTCTATAAAGAGGAACGAACCCTCTTGACCCATCATGTGATATATATTTGTACAGTATATATGATGGAATCGTTGAAGTAAGGGCTGCCGCCCGGGAACGACTTGAACTTTCAACGGCATATGCTCCTTTGAATTTCCCCCTATTTTCTCGTTGGGCTCATGGGATATGGGACCTGGTGGACTGGCTCAAAACTTTAGGACCAAGCAAGCAAGATATGGTAAACCTTTGGTTTATCTGATTTGCCACTATATTATCCAATCCATATATTACTCACGTATTCTACTGCGGAAAAAATAACCCAAAATATCTACTCACTTCTAAATCCACAGATTTTTTTCCTCGCAGAAATCTGTGGATTTAGAAGTGAGCCAATATTTTGGGTTATTTTTCTATAGTAGAATACGTGAGTAATATAATGCAAATTTATAGGGCTATTTTAGGTTAGTTTTAATAATGGCTGAGTTAGTTTGTACATGACTGGAGGATTCATATTTTCCAGATGTCTTGTAAGTTTGGGCACACTGAATTGAAAAGTGGTGTTAGCAATGGTAAAAGGACATGGTAAGTGGTTTAGGAGCAGGTGACGTAGGAACATCACACAGGGACAGGTGAAACTTGAAAGCTACCATTGACATGGGCGGGAAAGGCGAAAGCACTAGGAAAAATCCTAGTGAACCAATTGACTTCCCCTGTCAAGAAAAGGGGGGCCGGTAAACCAATTGACTTGTGTGGGGGAATCAAAATGACGCAAAAGTAAAATCTTTACCGATTTAATTGTACAGTTGAAGATGACTGCTAGAGTAGGTGTAACATGAAGACATTTGAAGAGTGACTTGGTGTTATCTCATCTATAAAGTTGAATTATTCCAAATTACTGTAACTTGTGAGTGAAGCAATGATTCTTTTTTTTTATGCCGAGTGAAGCAATGATTCAACTAGACATTCATGAGCACGTGTGGCAAACAATGTCCTGTAAGACGACACGGCAAAGATAGATCACATTCAAGAAACAAGGTAACATTTGCATTATCTACTACGTAGGCAAACAAACGACACCCAAATTTGAGCTGAAGAAGATAAGTTGGAGCTAGATGTGAGCATACACGGTTGTCGCCAATCAATTATTAATCTCTTCACCTCTCGAAGAAAAATAATCATGTAATGAAAACCCTTTGCAAGCACCCTATTTCCCGGCAAAATTTGAGAGAATTCCTTATTTGACACTGGGAAAATGAGTCGTTCCTTTTTTGGCCCTGAAATTTTCTTCGTTCCCTATTTGACACTCACTTCAACTTTCGTTCCTAATTTGACACTGCCATCAAATCCGTTAGCTAACGGTGCTAACTGACCGTTAAAAAGACGTTTTTGCCCCTAGAAAAAAAACGGCGAAGCAAATTTGAGAGAAAAAAAAACCTGCGCCCGCCTCTGATGCATGCGCCCAGCTACATAAAAAAAGGCGCAGGTTTTTTTTCCTCTCAAATTTGCTTCGCCGCTTTTTTTTCTAGGGGCAAAAACGTCTTTTTAACGGCCAGTTAACACTGTTAGCTAACGGATTTGACGGCAGTGTCAAATTAGGAACGAAAGTTAAAGTGAGTGTCAAATAGGGAACGAAGAAAATTTTAGGACCAAGAAAGGAACGACTCATTTTCCCAGTGTCAAATAAGGAATTCTCTCGCAAAATTTACCTTAGACGCTGTTACAGGCTGCACAGAAGTTGGGCAGCTAGGCATCAACAACAAGGATTCTAGATAGATGGAACCGGCCCATAGGCCAGCAGCTCCCCTGCTTCCTTCACCACACCAATCAACAACCGAAAGGTCAACGTCCTGGTGGGGCCCGGTCCACACCAAATCCTAACCAAACCCTATCCTTTATTCATCCTGTGCTTCTTTTGTATTATATCCTATAAGCTCACATGTGGCAAAATAGTGACCGTTACAGGTAATACTCTATTACCAAAGCGGACTTGCAGGTCATTTTCTTAGCCTGAGTGACGGTAGATGAAACCTGTTCTTCTTTATGCAGTATCTGAAAGCACCACCATCATCCTCTGTTTTTACAGACCACATGTGAAGAAGCCCTAGTGTATCTTTCAGGTCAAAAACTTGTCACCAAAGTTTCAAGTTATGCATGCATAATGGTTAACTTGTCACCAAAGCATTTCTCATACGTCAACAGCCAAACTGTAAAATCTTTGACTAATTATTTTGCCAACAATTTTTAACTATTATAATACAAACTTGATCTTATTAGATTTGTAATCAAATGTACTATCCAATAATTATAAGTTTATAATTACAAACAATATAATATAAATAAATAAATGATCAATATAGCGTAATTCAGGAAGACCATGCTATGTTAGATTGTGCCTTATAAAGTGGACTAGAGGGAGTAGAAGACACATTCAACTTTCACCTGATGGGGTTTATATGGTTTAATAAGTACATGAAATTCAGCTTTGCCGTTGTAAAAAAATTTTATCAAATATATAGGCCGGAGACTCGGCAAGAAGCACATTATCTTGGGTGTTGGGTTAACAAAGCATATAATAGGAAAAGGATGCTGAGATCGATGTTGAGGGCGAAGTGTGGAGGAAAAGAATATCCAATCCAGTCAACCCATTGACTCGTGCCATATCGTGAGCTCACACGTCAGGGTCCTGTCCGCATCTGCTGCTGGGTCCCACCGCAAACTGCCGAGCCGCGCCGCGCACGCTGGAGGCTGGGAGCCATTTGAAAACGCTGACCACCCTGCGAATTAAAGTTACACCTTGCTCAAAACTGAAATAAAAAGCAAAACGGAGTGTGAAATTGCAGTCGATTAATTCAACTATCTTGTCTCGCTGAGTGTGAAATTGCAGTCGATTAATTCAGCTATCTTGTCTCGCTGAACTTTATATATACTTGTGTGATGTTATCATAAGTTCAGAGGCAAAATCGAAGAAAAATAAAATCATGTGGTGGCCAGACTCACACATGTGCAGGACGACTATTGCTAAGAGAGATGGTTTTATGTTGGCAGGTCAAGCTAATATAAACACGTTTGATACGTACAGGAGGGTGGTGGTAGTGGTCATGGATCGTACTATCCTAGGTGTGGTCACGATCGAACACGTTGAATGTTATCACAAATTCAGAGGCAAAATCAAAGAAAAAAATAAAATGAGTAAAATGTACCGGAGCTCCATTAACTTTCGTTGATGAGTCATCTAGGTCCATCAAATTTGAAAGTGCATTTTTTGGTCTATGAACTTTTAAAATGATTAAGTGTAGCTCTATGCCATTTATTTAACCTTAAATTCAACGTACATTTGCAAAAAACCATCTACCTTTCTTTATCTTCTTCGCGCTCAGACCTTCCTGCTCAACGCATGCATGCACGTCGGCTTCGTCTTTGCGCGCGTACAGCAGCTCTGCATGGACCTGCAGTGAACCCATGCAGCGCGCGCGTGTCAGCATGCATGAGCGGCGACTCCAGGTCGCCCCACCCGGCACCTCACACGTAGCACACCACGCGGCGGCGTCGCCGCAGGCCGGCCCCGCAGAGGGAGACCAGCCAGGGCCAGCATCCGTCGCAGTGGGGCAGTGGCTTGCTGTGGCTTCCCTGTGCTGTGCCCGCCCGCCTACGTGAGCCCACGCCTCAAGGCTCAGTGGCTCACCGGCACCGCGGCGGCGTGTGCGGGCTCCATCCGAGGGAGGCGTGCACGAGCACGACGGCATGAGCCAGGAACGCGCCCGTCCAAGTGTAGCACGCGCGCGCTGCATGGGTTCTCGGCGCCGTGGCATGGGTGGCCACTGCATGGGTGCTCGCACGAGACACGAGACAGACAGAGGTGGCCGGTCGCGCGAGGAGGACGTCGGCTGGCCTCGCTCTCTCCCTACAGCGCAGCTGCACCAAGCTCCCGCGCGCCGGAACAGGAGCAGCATCGCGGCCAGCACGCGTCCATGCAGTTCCACACGCTGTGCACGGCCCACGACGGCGGCGGCGCGGCCAGGAACGCATCCACGCCCTCCCACCCCGGTCCCGTCCGCGACGACGACCCCGACGGCAGGACGGCGTCGATGTCGGCGGGGAAGAACTCGACGTTGGCAAAGTGCCAGCGATACAGCAGCTCAGCCTCCTGCCGCTCAAGGCTCACGATGGCCACGCGCCGCGAGGGCTTGAGGGCGTGGTGGAACACCGGGTGCACCAGCATGGACGGCGTGCGGAACTTGGCGTAGCCGCAGCGGCCGGTGAAGAGTCGCATCGATGGCTCGTTGTCCTGCTCCGTCGCCATGTACGAGTACTCGGCACCCCTTTGACGGAACCACTCCTCCATCCGATCCACCAGCTTCTTCCCCACCCCCTTCCTCCTGCACCCACGCACGCGGCAACAGTGAGTACGTACGTCAAGGTTGGATTCGCACGTAGGACTACGTACGTACCAGTGGCTGGGCGAGACGCGGAGGCCGAGGATGTAGCCAACCTTGGTGTAGATGGGGTCGTCGTCCTTAGCCTGCTGGGTGGTGCCAGTGCCATAGACGATGGTCTTGACGCAGCCGCGGACGAGTCTGGCGATCTCCGTGCTGTTGGGGCCGGTTGTTGTCTCCGCGACCTTTTCCATATCGGCGCCGTTCAAACACGACGAAACCGGAACCCGCGTACGTACGGGCTCCGGAACCGGAATGGGAGAAGAAACGAAACGAAACGAAACACGACGAGGCGAAAGGAGACGAGGGCGGGAGGCATGGGGGGACGGGCGGAGGACAGGTGGTAGGCTAGGTCGACTGGTCAAGCGAGCCCTGCAGCTCACCACCTCACCTTGCTGCATCTGGCCGGCCAGCCGCTGGGCCTGTGGTGCTTGCTTACTGTGCTTAGCCGCAGCCGGCCCGCAGCCTCCAGCCAGGCACGACCACAACGTGGGTGTATAGACAGAGCAAACAAAGAGAGCGAGCAGCACGTACGTGGTCGTGTATACGTACCAGCATGAGGGAGTCCGGCGAGTGGCGAATGCGGCAGAGCGGGTCGCCGAGGAGGTCCGTGAAGAGGCACATCTTGCCGCCGCCACTCATACACCCGACCTCGCACGCGCGCTCCACCTCCTCCACGACGGCCGCCGCCTCGACCATCTCCCGGGAAGACGAGAGGCCGGCCGAAGCTGGGTGTGTTTGGTGTGCTCAGCGGTGGACCCAAAAAATATTTCAGAGGAGACTGAACAACACTGTTGTTAGATCTTAAGTCTTAGCCCCCTACACTATAGAACTTTATCTAAAAATTCATGGGACAGGGGGGCTTGAGCCCCCCCCCCCCCCCGCCCCACTGCTGTGTCCGCCCCTAGGTGTGCTTGCTGATATAGTAGCTGCGAAGCCACGACGCGAGAGGGGTGCAAGTGATGAAGAAGGGAGTGAGGAGGCCGCAAGTATGAATCACGTGAGGGCCAGCGCTGGCGGGAGGCGAGAGCGTCCTTTTGCGTGCCTGCCTCCTCCACAATTACTCCTCCCCACACACGCACGAAGGAGTAGCGGCGCAACTATCTGCCGCCCACTACTCACTCCGCAGACATCCCCGGCCGGTGCAATATCTGGCGGCGTCCGTCTAGCTTGCTTAGGCAGGGCGCGACTGCGTGCGCGGGACAGGCCCCAGCGCGGTGGGGCGACCTGGAGTCGTCGCTCATGCATGCTGACTCGCGCGCGCGCTGCATGGGTTCACTGCAGGTCCATGCAGTGGCTGACGTATGCGCGCAAAGACGAAGCCGACGTGCATGCATGCGTTGAGCAGGAAGGGTCTGAGCGCGTAGAAGATAAAGAAAGGTAGGGGGTTTTCTGCAAATGTACGTTGGATTTAAGGTTAAATAAATGACATGGACCTGCAGTGAACCATTTTAAAAGTTCATGGACCAAAAAATACAGTTTTAAAGTTGATGGACCTAGATGATACGCCAACAAAAATTAATGGACCTCCGGTACATTTTACTCAAATAAAATCATGTGGTGGCCAGACTCACACATGTGCAGGACGACTATTGCTAAGAGAGATGGTTTTATGTTGGCAGGTCAAGCTAATATAAACACGTTTGATACGTACAGGACGGTGGTGTGGTGTTATAGTAGTGGTCATGGATCGTACTATCCTAGGTGTGGTCACGATCGAACACGTTGAAGCAATGAAGTTAGCCACCAACGTATGCACCAGACAGTCCAGTCCCATTTGACCTCCAAACTAGTCAGATCGATCGAGAGCCGTGCAAACTCGAGCAAATAAATGAATTAAAAGTTGGCTGATGGATAGATAGATCATAGATGGCGACCGTCGCTTGTAGCTTACTAGTGGCTTAATTTAGAGGCTCGGCTGTCATTTTGGAGGACGACCAGGCAAATCCTCTGACCGGCCGGAACAACCAGCCGCAGCGAAATTCAACTGATGGCTACCTAGTACCTAGTATATGCATGTGTTCGTTTCTCACACAACCGTTTGTAACTGGGTTTTTGCGTTGCTTTTTGTGTGTTAACAATCTCTATGGCACTACGTGTTTCTCTGATGGCCTAGCTTTATGTATATGCTATAGCTTCTCTTTTGAAAAGTATACTAGCTAGCATGGTCGTTTACAAAGGGGTTCTCTCTCTATATATATATGCACACGTGGTACAACCTCATAGATAGTTGTATATACTTTAGAACCTATATATATATGCTGTGATAATAATAACACTACCAAAATGGTGAAATTCTCCTAGTATTTTTAAGTAGTAATAAAGCAGTACCACTAGTCATAGCACATGTGAATCTCACTAGGAGGCATTTGGTAAGGAAAGTTTATACTAAATTTTGAATACCAAAACACTAGGAGAACCTCACATTACTAGGAGAAATTAAATATTCTGGTTGTGTAAGCTTGTTAAATCAGAGCTATATATGTTATTTATTTAGTTGTAGCTAGACGTACTGGTGTACATACATATATATATATATCGTAGCTACTACTCCCCTGTAGATAGGCTAGGCTGCAACAATATTTGGTCTTGGAACAACGGATGTTTTTAATATAATCTAAGAATGTGTAAACTTGACTGACGGCGGCCGGTGTAAACGCATAGTGTGTCCGATGGAACACCAGGCTTTCGATTCAAAGGGGCACGTGCTGGGTAAAATAAGGAAGAAACAGGCAACCTAAGCGTTGTTGCTGAGCCCAGTCAGCACGCGCCATGGCCATGAACGTCGCCGTCGCCGTCGACGGCCCTTTTGTTTGTTCTTGGCGGGAGCTGATGAAGACCGATGGATCGAGGAGAAGAAGGGGAGAGGATGAGATGCCTACCGACTCGCTCCGATCCGCCGCCGGAAGCTTCGTCGTCGTTGCCGCGCTCCCCACCGGGTCAGTTCACATGTGTCAAAATGGCGGCCAAGCCAGCCCAATGTGCCGCATGCGTTTTGTCCTCTAAAACGCAGGCAGCCGAGGGAACGCCAACTCCTGTCGCTGCATGCTCGTGCGCGCGTGGCCCGGCCCAGCCCAAACGGAACGTGAGTGCTACTGCTTGCTGTTGCTGTTCCTGGTAATAAAATTTGTGCGCACTATCGTAGAGGTCGTCGTCGTCCGCCGCGACGAGCCCGACACGGCCGCCGCCGCCACCTCGCCCCCGAAATCAGCAGCAGTGAATAGTGATGCACCGGCGCCGCACGTCGCCTGCAAAATTAACCACAGCCCTTTTTTTTTTTTTTTGAGCCTCACAGCCTCCTTTTTGGCTGCGACAGGGAGGAGTGGAAACTGGAAAGGGGGTGAAAAAGAGAGAGAAGAACAGCGACAACGAATTCACGGCGCGCGCCATCCCCGCAGCTCGCTCGCGTGGGGCCCAGCGCAGCGACCGGTCCCACGGGCGGGCCCCGCGGCTCCACCCCCGTCCGACGGACGCTTCGTGGAAACCTGCGCGAGCCATCCACACCTTCCAGAAGGCGACGTGGCGCGCCGTCCTCCGCCGTGCATCGCGCATCCGACGGCGCGGCGACCATCCCGAGCGCCCCGTTTGACTCGTCGCCGGGGGCAGCTATAAGTACCTGGCCTCCCCGTCCGTCCCAAAAAAACTCTACTCCTCTACCGGCCGGCGTACGCCGACGACGCCGACGGGAACACTAGCTAGATAGACAACCTAGCGAGCGAGCGAGCTTGGCATGGGTGACACTGGAGCGAACATGGCCCCCTGGGGCGGGTTCTACGGGGGCGGCGGCGCGCCGGCGACGACGGAGGCGACGGTGGTGACGACGGCGGCGGCAGTAGCAGCGGCAGGCGGGTCGGTGTCGAGCCCGACGTCCGGCGGGTCCGGCGGCAGCCCGACCCGCGCGCAGCAGCAGGCCGGGGTCGGGGTGGAGGGCGGGCGCGTGGGGAAGCCCGCGCGGCGGCGGTCCCGCGCGTCCCGCCGCGCGCCCGTCACGCTGCTCAACACGGACACCACCAACTTCCGCGCCATGGTGCAGCAGTTCACCGGCATCCCGGCGGGGCCCTACGGCCCCGGCGGTGGCGCGGGCGGTGGGCCCGTGATCAGCTTCGGTGGCGGCGCCGGCGCCGGCGAGTACGGCCCGCAGCTGGTGCGCCCGTCGCCGACGTCGGCCGTCATGTCGTTCGACCACCAGCTGGCGGCGGCGCACGCGCAGCACCGGCCGACGGCCACGTCGCTGCAGAGCCAGCTCTTCAGGCCGCAGCAGCAGCAGTACGGAGGCGGCGACGTCGGCTACGGCATGCACGCCGGCGTCGGCGGCGGGGACGGCATGGCGCCGTCGTTCTTGCACGGCGGGTTCGAGTCCTCGTCGGCGGAGGACCGGCTGCTGCTGCAGAGCATGATGCAGGCGGCGCAGACCAGGATGCCCACCGGCCGCCCGGCCTCCACTAACAACGGCAATGGCTACAACTTCGGCTGATCGATCAATCAAGGTAATTAATAAGCGGGGGATCGGAGCTAGTGAGGTCACTTTATGATCAGGTAGAACGAAGAAGCCATCGTGTTATTTGCTCGTCGATCACGAGCTGTGCTGCTGCTGCTGCTGATGCGTGTTCTTGTTGCTGCTGCTTAAGCAGTTAAAGCATTATTTTGTTATGTTTTTGCTGGCCTTGCAGAAGGCTAGCTAATTAAGGTTTAGTAGTAAGTAATTAGTAGTGGTAGTATTAGCTTGCTGCTTGAACTAGAAGAAGTTAAGCTAGGTACTTACTAGTTGTAGTAGATGTGAAATGAAATGGAAAGAAGGGACGATGATGTAAATAGTTTTTTTTTCTGAAAAAAAATGGAGAAGTTTAATTTGGGGTCGTGTCGTCTGGTTGGCGCGCGTGCGCTTTCGGTGTGTAGTAGTAGTAGTGCTAGTGCAGCTGATAGCGAGGAATCTTTCTAGATTGCCTTGCTTCGGAAGCAAAGTCCGAGAGGACTTCTCTACTCCTACTACCTCTTCTCTCTCTCTACTTGTACTACTGATTAATTATATTATTAATTATTAAGTCCCGCCGCTAATTACTTGCACGTTGATCAAATGAGTGTGGCATATATGCTTGTCTTTTACTGTGCAATGTTATTTTGATTGATCGGACTCCAAGTATAATTCTTCATTTTTTGTATGCATATGGTGTTGGGCATTCACAGTTGTGATTGAGTGAAAACACACCATGATGAACAGCATGTGGACTTTAAAAAAAAAAAAAAATCTCTTGAGATCTCTACATGTGCATTGCCTACGGCGCAATGCTTCTTCTCCGTGGACCTCGTCAAAGCACCAACAGATATATCTGACAAGCAATATATTACTGCTCCCTCCATTTCCTCTGAATATATAATGAATATATAAGATGTGGTTTGACTCGTTACATTACAGTCTTTAATTTAGAGCTGTACTCCCTGTTGTACTATAATAATATTTCTACCAATAATAGTAACCATAAGACCGTGCTTTTCAAATATGAGTATGGTGATATCATTTTCTGTAACAAAGTTTACATCTTTTAACACTACTACACACACAAAAAAACTTATAAGGCATTTTGTTTTGGGCGTCCGAGGCGGTTGGGCCGGCCGCTGACCTCGGTTATTCGTGGCAGGGCAGCCGGCTCAGCAACCACCTCGGTTAATGCTTAACCGAGGCGGGGTGTGTTAGGTTACCCGTCTCGGTTAATACATTAACACAGGTGGTTGTTACAAGGCAACCGCCTCCAGAAATAGTGGCCTAACAGGCAGCCCATCTCGACCCAATACCACGCTCGTTATATATATATATATATATATATGGAGAGTTAGGGTTAGAGTTTCATTCTCATTTTTTCCATCTCTCTCAGCTCCTCCCTCCTTCTCAGCGCGCCCGACTCCTCCCTCTGCGTGCGGCATGGCCGCCTCCTCCCCATCTCTTCCATGGCCACGCCAGCTCCTCTGTCTCTCTCTCTCTCTCTCTCTCTCTAGACGTGGCAGCGGCGGTGGCGGCCTTGCGCGCCCACCCAGCGACGGCGGCAGGAGCCACGCGCACGGGCCCGGAGGAGGCGGCGGCGGCCCTCGCGCTCGCGCGCCCGGCGGCGACAGCGTCCCTCTCCTTGGAGCTCCTACGGCGTGGATCGAGCTCCTCCGGCGCGGGTCGACCTTCCCCAGCGCGGATCCGGCCTTCCCCGGCGTGGATCGATCTTCCCTGGCGCGGATCGACCTCGTCCGGCGCGGATCCGGCGAGGATCGACCTCCTCTGGCATGGATCCCTGCTCCTGCGTGCGGCACGACGAGCGACGGCGTGGCTAGATCCGGCTACTGGGCTAGGAACGGGCTTGCCGACAGACTCGGGAACGGGCTCACTAGTGGGCTCGGGGATTTTGTTTTGTTTTTCAATCGATTAACTGAGGCGGTTGAATTATGACGACCGCCTCAGTTAATCGATTAACCGAGACGGTTCCTCCGTTAAGACCCGATTAACCGTGACCTTTTGACGGAGGCGGTTGGCTTGCCCGCCTCGATTAAGTTTTCTGCAGTAGTGTAAGGTTCATCATTGGTTTTAAGTTATCGCCTTTATAGTTGATTACAAGTTATGATGCTTAAATTTAGATTGTATGCGTGTTTTATTAAAACAAAATAAACTGGTGTTTGGTTGAGAAAAGATGTGCACTAGGGCGCACCTCCTCCTGTTCCAACTAAACATTTGAAAAAGTAAATTTCACTAGCGGTTATTGAACTTGTCATGAGTTCTTGTTTCAATACTTGCAACTTAACTACACACTCCCCCTCTCTGAACTTGTCATGAGTTCTCATCCTAGTCTTGACACTTACAAATTACACAATCAGCTCCCTAAATATGTATTATTGTACCATCCCAACAATTTTTGTGGGAAATTGCCAATTGTTCCATGTCTTTTTGCGTTTTGTCTTTCTAAATTTTCCTTCTGATACTTATAGCCCCCTATATACGCCCTCTCTTTCTTTTCCACTGCATGCAATTCTGTCCCACCCTCTATTCTATGCACACACGCCGTCCCCTTACCCTAAACCTTTGCCATGGCATCGAGCTTAGGTAATTCTTCGTTAAGGCAACGAAGGAGGTCATATCTTCCCTTGATCATGTGTGCGCCCTGAGAGCAGTTGGAGGAGAGGGTGATAAAGCTGACATTAGAGACGATGGACCACCGAAACAAAATATTTTTCACATGTCCAAATCAAAACGGTAGCTTTGGATCTGTTTGGTTTTTTTATTTGATTCATGATGTTGATTTTGTGAAGGCTTCAATTGCAACACCCAACAGGTCTAAACCGCGGTGCAAGCTACATCAGCATGAAGAGGCGGACGAGGGAGGTTGGACCTATATGGTAAAGTAAATATAAGTTTAGGGAGCTTAGTATACAAGTAGCATGCAGTACTGCGAGAAGAATAGAAACTCAGAATAAGTCTATAGAAAACGAGTGTGTAACTTGCAAGTATCAGGACAAGGATAAATCAATATAATTAAGTTGAACAAGTTGTGTGTGTATTTTACAAGCTTCGGGACCGAGACAAGAAATGAGAACAAATTCTAAGAACCGACCCTAGAATTTACTCCAATTGGAATAAAAGAATACCCTATAATGTCCATGCGATTAAGCCATGGCTGAAAATACTGTTGGTTGATTTATTGTGAGAGAAAAATATTATTCGTTAGCTAAAAAAATATAAATTATAAGCTAAGCGAACATGACGTAAATTAAACACGCTACCAGAGCTTTCGAGGCAGCCAGTGCACTGCGCTGCATCGTCAATGCTAGTAGAGGCGTGCTCTTCCTTAATTAATCCTCCGGTTGATTTGAGTTCTGACCGGCTGGTGGGCTGAGAGTGAGGTGAATTGAAGAGACTTGGCGGGCCCCACGTGCGAGTAGCCGAGCGACGACGACGACGCCAAAGTCAGAGTCATAACTGTCGCGCTACCGCTACGATCCCTCTACCTATATTATTACTTACCCAGATTATTAACACCTTGAACAACCCTTTTAACTTTTGCATTTCTTCCTTTTCTTTTTTCCTTCTTCCGACGGTGTCGTGCTGCTGATGATCAGATGACGTCCTTCTAATTCTGGGTTATCTTATCTCCTGTCCTGTCCTGTGACCTGTGCCTGTGTGATCCATCGACGAGGTCAAAGCTTTCACACGCGGGGGACAGGGTAGCTCGCCGAGGTCTTATTCGGATGCGCATGTATTTATTTTAATCTATATGTTTTGAAGTGGATTAGAGTGGAATCATACCAAAGATTTGTTCGGTTACCTCGGACGGGCACCTAGAACGATTTCGAACGAATGTCTGATTTGTATAGCATTGATTAGCCGGAATAATTCCTGGCCTCGTTCTACGCTAACCGAACAGGCCCTAAGTTTCTTAATTTTCAATCCACTCCAACACATATGGATTGAAATAGATACACATGCATCCAAACAAGGTCTGAGTGATTAGCGCCGTGTTTACTTTTTAAACAAATCTACTCTGTTATTTTTGTTATTAACCAGCGTAGGCGCAGCAGTTCATTTCACAGCTTTGCTTGTGGACGGAGGAGTCTGGCGTGTGTAGTAAGCGGAGCCCCAGGGGAAGGGGACACGTGTGCCTGTCGTGTTGCCTTTGCCTTTTGCCTCCCCTATAACTGCCATGTCTCCGACGAAAGAGACCGGCCGCCCGGTGCGCGGGTCGTCAACTCGTCGTTGCAGTAAAACCAGCTAACCACTTGTGTACTGTAGTATCAGTATGCACACCTCATTGTGGATGCACGCAAGCGGCAAGCGGCCGGTGGTAATTTTTTTTTATTTTAGATAGAAAAAAAACTGGCCAGTGGTTCATTACTACTAGTGGGTAGTTTTGGACTTTTGGTCACTTCCATGTTGGAGTAATTTTAACCGCTGGATTTTGATTTGTACTCGGGCCTTGTTTAGATTGTAAGTTTTTTCACTTTCTCTCCATCACATCAAATCTTTGGACACGTGCGTGTAGTATTAATATAGATAAAAAAAAATAACTAATTACACAGTTTGATTGTAAATTACGAGACGAATCTTTTTTAGCCTAGTTAAGCCATGATTGGACAATAATTATCAAATACAAACGAAAGTGCTACAATGCCAAATACTGATTCCTAACCTCAATCGTAGTACGCTGCGATCGAGAATTGAAGCTCGTCTCTTTCTATGATGACTCTTTCCACGCAGTTAAACAGGTCAAAAAGGCAACGTCAGGTCCAAGCGAAAGCTCACCGCAGCCTAGCTATTGAATGATCTACCACACAAATGGTTACAAAAAAAATAACAACGTTGAGCTGGATTAACAAAGGGGTTAAAGACTCAAAGTGACATGACGGTACATATATAGTACAGGAGCACAGCACAGCTATCGCAAAATCACAAATCAAAACGGCATTTTCTCTTTCACAGAGGTTAGGGGAGTGTTCGGCGGGGCTGAAAAATAAGCCAAAATACTGTTTCAATTGTTGTGAGAGAAAAATACTGTTATGGCTGAAAACACTGTTCACATGAACAGTGTTCTTCTGCGTGCGCGCCCCAGCCCCAGCCACGCAGTCCAGCCAGCCGAACGCTCCCTAGGTTATTATACTTTTAGAGTGTGCCAAAACCTGCCGTCGTACTCTAACGAACTAATTACTGGCATTTGTTTTCAGAACCAAATAAAGCTTCTAATACGAACACCAACAGACTAGCTCATCATCCTGTGAGTACTTAATGATATACATGCGGACAGCTAGTTACAAACTTAATGGTTTTTTTGGGCTATCTTCAATAATAACCTGATTGGTTTATATAATGGCAGAGATGGGTACTTTCAAAGTAAAGTTAGATCCAACAGCTATTGTTGTCAACAATGATCGAGGCTCAAAAAGTTATGGTCGGATGTTTCGCTTTTCTACTAGAGTTCCTAGTGTTTCTCTATTCATCTAGCGTGACAACAAGGGCAATTAGGTTGGAGGGAGAGGAGAGGAGAGGAGAGGGGAGACTAATAGGATGGGTCTACTCTTCAGCAGCAGGAGCCAGGAGAGATGTGCCATCCAACAGCCTGTTCGGGAGGCCGTATCGTATCGTGGATTATTTACTGCTGGCTGGTTTGGTGTGAGAGAAAAACACTGTTTCCGGCTGGAAATTTACGATCGTTTACGAGCAAGCGAACAGGCTGTGGCAAGTAGCGAAACCATGAAAATTTTTAATGTGACCTGAACCAAGGGTAGCGTCGTCTTTTCATCCCTCGGTTAGTTGCCATTAACGTTAAATTTGACGGTAATGGCATGCAGATAACGATAAAGTATGAGCACCTTATGCCACAACATTTTAAGTAGTAGATATAAAATTCTATTTTTTTTTTGTGGCAAGTCTCTTTTCTAAAAAAAAAAGTCCTGGTAACCCCATCGATGAGACTATACTTTCTTTTCTCTGAAAGACAGGCCAAATGGCACATTTTCGCGTTGGTTTCTGGTCCAAGTGAATGCATCTCATTGGCACCGTACGGTAACAGCACAACGTTGTATAAGATCTCGTTGCAAGAGCTGTTTTCAAGAATCTCGTACGTTTTCTTTTCCTTTTGCGGGAAGCTAATTGGGCTATATATAAGTTATAAATGGGCCAACCAGCAGCCCGGCTCAGCTATACAAAATGGCGCGCATTGCACGATCTGGCGGGAAAAACACCCGCCAGCCACAACTGCTCTGCCCCCTTCCTCGTATTCCCAAACCGATCGATCTTTGCATCTCCGATTGATCCATACCCCCCCACCCCCGCCACCACCGGAGGCGAAGAGAAGCTCAGCCCAAGCCGCCGGCGACGCGGTCGCGGAGCGAGGACTACGCGCGCTCGACGACTGCACCATACCCTGTCAGTGAAGAAAGCGGCGCCGTGGCTTGGATGGACACCGTGAGAGGAGATGAGACTTGTGGTCACAGTGAGATGGCGGAGAGGAAGCACAGCCGACGGATGAGATCCGGAACATGGTGACGTTTCTGGCCTCTGGGGGGGGGGGGGGGGGGGGGGGGCGGTGCGCAGGTAGATATGGTATGCCGACTGCGTTCTGAACCACCTGTCGAGTGTCACCTTATTCTACCATGCAGGCTGCGGCGGCGGCCTCTGCCGGCTCTTGGCGATGAACGCGAGGACGGTGCGCATCATCGAGTACCAGCGTGGCGTTCGGAGTGAGGCCTGAGGACGCACCCAAGAGTCAGAAGCAGAATCAGCAGTGCGTGGGAATGGTGGTCTCTTCTGACGGCAATGTGAAGTGAGAGGCAGGCAATTTTTTTTTTTTGAATTTTCATGTGAACTGGTATGCGCTCGTCTTGATTTGTGATCAGTTTTGTGAATATGATGTTCTTGTGCTGCCATGTTATTTTCATGTTCGATCAAGACTTGTCAGATGACGGTATGAATGAACACATTAATTAACGACAGGTCAGTGGTCAGAAACAAAGAATAGATGTTGACTGCTTACTACGACTCTAAAGAACTGGAAGAATGCCCGTTTGTTTGTATGGACCTGGCCCGATTAGCTAAGCCCACTTGGCACATGGGCCTTAGCATCTGGAAAAACTGGCTTCAGAACTCTCTTCTCACAGCACAAACAAAAGTACAAAACACAAGAAGAAAGAGAGAGCCCAGTCCAATCCTCTAGAAATATTGATTTCAATTTTTTTGTGTCTTTGAAAAAGGGCCTGAATGCGTGAAGGATCGTCGGTTCTAACATTTGATTTGAAGAAAAAAACAAAGAGAGAGTTTAACAAAACGACACGCCAAATCGGGGACCATCTGGCACGTGGGAGAAGAATCGTGCACCTGGAGAGATACCGCCATACCGGCTACCAGAGCCCAGGCCCCAGGGGTTCCTGCTTGCATGATTCGCTTGGACCATGGACCCTATTTGTACTCCTTATTTGCAAATCGACTTCATCCAACAAAATAGAAAAACAAAAAAAAGCCTATGTTTAAGTGACTTTGTCCTTATTTATATACCATATAAAAACAAAAAAAATCTCTTTGAAGCTCCAATTGAGTTAGTTTTTGACAAAAGCTTTACCTAAAAAGATAGAGAAGTAAAATAATGGAGCCCCTAAGAACGAGGCTAATAATAGAGCCCGCTCCAGGTTTTGTATTGATATTATAGTTTATATATCAGTTCACTTATATAAGTGGTTAGCTCACCTATGATCTACTTATTTCTCTCACAAATGTTCTTATTTTTGTGCCTAAGTTGACTGTAAACGTGCAGTTCGCTTATCTTCTCTCTTCTTCCATTTCTCCTCCATCTCGGCTGGCAAAATTTTGGCTGAAATTGGCTGAAAAATACTATTCCGGCTGAATTGTTGTGAGAGAAAAATACTGTTTCGGCTGAAAAAAGAAGCCGAACAAGCCAAATATGGGGTAAGCCGAACAATTCAAAAAAGGCCTGTGAAACAAAGTCTAATAATAATGTAGCATAGTATGTGATAGGTATGATCGAATGTTTGAAGTTTTCTTTGTATAGGAAAATTACATGCCAAAACACTATACAGTGCTACGAAGAGTTTGGTATCACATCTAGGTGCATCAAGGCCGTCAATTTAAGAAATTATAGGAATTCAAATTTGCAATTTCATAGTTTGAAGACTTAGATGAGAATCATGTAATAGCTTAAGGATTGTCCATGTAATTGTAAGCTTTGGATCCATGTGTCGGTTCCATGCTAAAGCATCACATCAACTAATAAACTCTGTGGCTAATTTAGAGTGGTACTTAAATAGTTTAGGGTCAAGGTTCTAAAGATACAATTTTGTAGTTTAGGAGCCTAGATAGAAACATTGAAATAGTTTAGAGTCCGCCGCTGTAATCTACTTGTCGGGTTCATAAACCCGGGGACTTCCCAACAAAGGCTCGGCCCAACAGACAAACGTTGCGAGCAACGCGCAACTCATGGGCCGGCCCAAAGAACCTAAACGACAGGCCAAAAGAATAATCTAATCTCCGACCGAAAGGCCTGGCGGAGGAGGAACGACGCCCGCTTCCGACTCTAGCCCGCCTCTCCGACCGGAAGGCCTCACAAAGAAGGAACATCACTCGCTTCCGACACCGGCCTACCTTCGGACGGCCTCTCCGATCGAAAGGCCTGACCAAACACCATTTCTGACTCCGACCCGTGTCTCCGACTAGGGATGCGCCAAACCCCTATCCACTGCTCTTCTCCAACTGGCGCAATCAGAGCCGACTAGGACCAACCGACCGGAGACGCCCGCTCGGTAAGGACCAGGAAACAGACAGAGAAAGTAAGGCAGGGCACCCAAGTCAAACCGTAATACCGAGGAACGTACCATGTACACCTACAGGACAATACCCTGCGACCTCCCTGGCATGACAGAACTCAAGCAATGTTGTAGACGCCGACATTTTCCCTACAGTATTGTGGGCGCCATCAACACCCATACTGGACAAACATGGTAAGGCTACCCCCACATGCCTCTGGGCATCAAACAATGTTGTGGGCGTCGACATTTACCATACCAGGCGAACATGGTAAAAAACCCTTGTATGCCTCTCGGCATTAACAGTATGGCAGGCACCGACATCTGCCATACCAGAAGAAGACAACGCAACCTCCTACATGCATCTAACATTAAACAATATTATAGGTGCCTACCATCATCCTATACTCATCGGCGTGGGCAGTAAGACATTAGCATACGTACTCTCTCCCTCTCACTTATAAGGCCATCCCCTTCATCTATAAAAGGGGATGCGCTCTATCCCAACAAAATGATAGATCAGTTACCTATATTGATCACCCTCTGTAACTTTAGACACTCTAAAGTTATACCAAGCATATGCTCGAACACTTAGCCAATAGTGGGGCTCCCATCACTCTCAGCCCTTCAGACTAGAGTCCGGTCGGACCTCTTGTACCCTCCATCTTTCTCCCTTCTATTTATAACCCCACAGCAAACTTCGAGCACCTGAGCTCAGGACTAAAGTCACCGACCGACTCAAACTGGACGTAGGATGCGTTGCCTGAACCAGTACAAACCCTGTGTCATTGAGTGCTAGACCACCTCCGATCACAACGTACGGTAAAACTACAAATATTTACATGTTGGTCACTTTCTAGCCCAATAGTTGGCGCCGTCCGTGGGGAAGACGTTGTACGTTCACACTTTTTTGTCATCGGATGGCCCACTTTTCCGTCACCTTCGCCATGGTAGGCTCAAGCGATACGACTTGCTTCGGCTCACTAGAGTTTCCCGCACTCCCACCTATTGGGATGTGGGTTCCACCCATATTTGAGCTATCCTAGGCCTTCCTCTTCGGAAGCCTAGACTTCATCGCCGACCGGCTTAGCATACTACACCTTCGCGAGGAGGCACTCATTCCGGCGCCTGTTAGAGGGGCGCCCTCCATCGGCTCCAGGACGCGCGATGACTTCAACGACGAGGCACCTGTGTTTTATTCTGAGCAAACTCTCTACTCAAACCCTGCTGTAAGCAATATGCATACTGTTATTTATTCTCTATTTACTATCTCCCGCTGATTATCCGGAGGGACCGTATTGTCCGCACCATAAACACCATGCGCCCGGTTCCCCTGCGGCCTCGTGTTCCCTATGGACATGTGCGCTCAGGGGCTTCAAAGGACGCTAGCGCTGCCCCCTCTCACATCCAAATTCATGGGAATGGCAAGCTATGTTCCCACCATCTTCCATGAACTCCTGGATGACGAGGTTGAGAGCGACGGCTCCAACATCGGTGATGTGGCACCTAGCCACCGTTCATCCCAGGAGTGAGCTATGGTGGACGCTCCAGGGTAGCCACCGGTGGTTGCGGAGTCTGTGCGGACTCACACCCCTCTGGACTTGCGTGCGGGGGCCCTCGTGCTTGCACAAGAGCATGCCGAGGAGCTACAACAACGGCGGCAGAACCAGCCACCGCTTGAGCCAGCGTGCTTGGTGCAGCATGTTGCACCCCATGTGCATGACCTGACATGTGTGCTCGGGGTCATGCCCGCTAGGTCTAGCGCGACATCATGAACGAGGGGAACGACCCCCCATAGTTCGCTCGGGCTAGCCAGAACATCGCTGCTGCGACAGTGCTTCTATGCGGCATTCCCGAGCCTGTCGACCTCTAGGAGCGGGTGGTCTACCAGAATCTCTAGGCGCTGGTAGAAGCCGCCGCCGTTCAACAGGCAGAAAGCTCCGCATCGTGACTCCGACACGCGCCCTCTCTCCCCACTGAGGGAGTAGGGACGCACTAGACAGATCGCTCCATCCGCTCACCGCTGTAGCCACCAAGCGCGGCTCGAGAGGCAGCGGCTGCGCCGTGGTCCGATCTGGCGCCTGCTCCACACTGACCGTCGGTACGCGAATGGCCCAGTCCACACCAAGATGCTCACAGCATCATCAGCAACCGGCATCAAGCCCAGCATATTGATGACATCCATCGGGCAGCGATGGGGGCAGGTGACACGAGTCTCGGCCAAACCATCGAGGGGAGCGGTGAAACACGCCCTAGGCATGGTCGCCGGCCAGACGACCAGAGTCCCAGCCCTAAGGGCCTAGGACCATGGGCCTTTGGCCAGCGTATCTGGAGAGTGTCGTTCCCACAATGCTTCCGACCACCCACCAACATCGCCAAGTATACCGAGGAGAAGAACCTCGGTATTTGGCTCAAAGATTTCTAGCTCGCCTACTAAGCCGGAGGGGCGGATGATGACCTTTTCATCATTCAATATCCCCCCATCTACGTGGGGGAACATGTTTGGGTGTGGCTCAAATTCCTCCCACATGATAGCATCCATGACTGGGCGGACCTCAGGAAGGTCTTCATCGGAAATTTCTACGGGACATATGTCTGTCCTGGTAACTCCTAGGACCTTAAGAGCTACCAACAGGAGCCCAGCGAGTCCCTATGGGATTACATCCACAGGTTCTCCCAACGATGCAACTCTCTCCCTGATGTCGTTGACACGGACATCATCAATGCATTCCTCTCTAGGATGACCTGCAAGTCCCTGATCCACAAGCTTGGCTGCCTAAAGCCCCATACCACCCACGACATGCTCGACGTTGCCACTAACCACGCCTCTGGTGAGGAGGCGGTCAGAGCGGTCTTCAATGGAGGCCGAGAAAAAGGCAAGGCCAAGCGCATGGACTAAGATGAGGGCCCCTCCACATAGAGGGGCAAGAAGAACAAAAAGGATCGGTGCCAACCGAACAACACCGTGTTGGTCACCGCAGCTGATCGCATAGGCAAGCAGCTCTAGCAGGACCTGCCTAACCACTTCAACAAGCTTATGGATACCCCATGCACCAACCACGCCTACCCCATCAAACACCTCTACAAAAACTACGAGCTCCTCAAACATTTTCTCTGATAGGCCGATGGGCCGAAAGAGGGAGACAGCAAAGAGGCGATAGCTAAGAAAGGAGGCGCGGTGAGCAAAGACGGAGACGGCTTCCCTGACCCTGAGGAATGCATCATGATCTTTGGCGGATCCGACGCCATCTGGTCCAAGCGCCAGCACAAGGTGCGCTATTGGGAGGCATGCACCGTCGAGATGGCCGTCCCCTCCTTCCTTAGCTGGTCGAAATCTCCAATCACCTTCGATCAGAGGGACCATCCCTCCCACGTCGCGATACTAGGACGCTACCCACTCATTGTCAACCCCATCATCTGCAAGAAGCTGTAGCACCCGGTTTTAAGAATAAAACCAGATACACACGATATGTGAGCCTAGAAAGTCAAATCTCACATATAGCTATAAATAAAGGTAATATCAAAAGACAGTGCTTAAATACATAGCATAATAGTATAAAGATTATAACCTCAGAGTATAGACAGCGGAAAGATAACTTCAATCTTCAGGCGAGTACTCCAAATCCACAGGGACAACTGACTGGTTGATCACAAGCCTAATTCCTCCAAACTAGCAATCTGATACTCATCCGGGATTTTTATCCAAATAATTAAAAAAATAAAGCAAGCGTAAGTACATGTCGTACTCAACAAATATAACATGGGGTTCATGAGGCTCAAAAGGCTGACACTGGTTAACTGCGATTAGCTTTTAGTGAGTCATGATTTTAGCAAAGGAGTAGCAACAAGTTTATCACAAGCCCATATAAACACATGATCAGGTAAATATGAATAATGAATAGCATAAACAGTATCATTAGTGAGCATCTTCATCATCAATATCATCTGTGTTCATCATCTATTCCGTAAATGTTCCAAGGCCGCTCGTGACCGTGAGCACGACTGATATACTAGTTTTACACTCTATAGAGATTGTACACTTTCACTGTGAGTCGTGATTTACCCTTTCACCCGAGGTGGCCAACCTCTTGACCCACTACCAAGGAAGGCCGACAAGGTTCACTATAAAGCCTTTCAAAGGTTCGTCTAACAAGTTAGGGCTATTAGATTCTGTAACACCTCGGCCCAGAGCTTAATAGGATTAATAGGATACTCATACCAATAAGTTACAACTTCTTTTCTAGAAGCCCATCTCTTAAGAACTCCAAGGTTAAGCATGCTTGGCCTGGAGCGATGGGTGACCGACCAAGAAGTCTTTTCTGGGTGCGCATGAGTGAGGACAAAGTGCGCAGAAAAGACTTGTGTGGGTCTATGAGGGCAGTCCATATCCTAGAAAAGCTACCAGATGTAAGCAGACCTGGCCTTATAGAGGCGGGACGTTACAGAATGGTATCAGAGCCGACCCTTGTGGTTTCACAGGCGCGTGTGTTAGTTGCATAGGCATGGTGCGCATGGCTGGTGTGGACCCAGAGTGGTCACCCAGCATGGCACATGCGCTGGTACTAGACACACGGACATGGCGAAGAGGGGACGTTCCTAGCCTAGGGTTGACCAACGAGGACATCGGTCTCCTAAGGGGGTGAGGATGTAACACCCTGGCCTAGAGTTTAATAGGATTAATAGGATACTCATACCAACAAGTTGTAACTTCTTTTCTGGAAGCCCATCTCTTAAGAACTCCAAGGTTAAGCGTGCTTGGCCTAGAGCGATGGGTGACCGACCTGGAAGTCTTTCCCGGTGCGCATGAGTGAGGACAAAGTACATAGAAAAGACTTGTGTGGGTCTGTGATGGCAGTCTATGTCCTAGAAAAGCTGCTAGATGTAAGCGGACCTGAAAGTGCATTTGCCCCCTATGTGGGTTTTGGTATATTAATGACATCCAAATTAGGGACTAATGTGATCTTAATGAGATATGTTGCAGCTATTAGTCCCATGAAAGATTCAAAGAGTTGATAAAGATGAAATGGTATCCCTCAATTCTTGAAGCTGTAAAGGCGGACGAATTCAAAACGATCTCCAAAGGTTTTAATTTTGTTTTTGAGTTTAGGATCCACCGCGCTATAAAGAGGGATGCAAGCTTGGTTGGTCTGAGGAAGATAGAGTGCTCAAGCATTTAAATAAAATCAAAATTGTGTCACTCTAGCACTTCACGAGCACATAGAATAATTTTCTATGACTTTCGGTGTCGGAAGTCCCGACGTAAGTCGGAACTCCCGACAGTCGGAAGTCCCGACCTAAGCCAGGGGTCCCGGCACCTGTGCTTCTGACTGCTCGCTGTCTGTGCACGTCGGAAGTCCCAACGTTCGCCGGGAGTTCCGACCGTCGGAAGTCCCGTCGTTCGCCGGGAGTTCCGACACTGACCTGACCCAAGCCGGGAGTCCCGGCCTCAGCAGTGCTGGCTGTTTGATTAACTGTGCACGTCGGAAGTCCCGACGATCGTCGGGAGTTCCGACCGTCGGAAGTCCCGACGTTTGCCGGGAGTTCCGACACTGACTTTCACCCGTGGACTTCTGACCCTTTGGGTACAGTATTTTATGCTAATGTCGGAAGTCCCGGGATCTGCGTCGGGACTCCCGACGTAGATCTGAATGGTTGGATTTTCACTTGGAGTATAAATACTCCTCTCTTCACTTCTAACCATTACGGACTTATTTCACAGTTGACTCACTTCGTGCTGAACAGCTCCCAAGCAACTAAAGCACCCCTCTCATTCCCCCTTTGCTCCAATCTTCGATTCCCTTAGTTTTTGAGTAAAAGGAGAGTGGATTAAGTGAGAGCATCACTTTGGAAAGCTTGAGCACTTGATTTCTTCGTCAAGCCGGTTGTTTTTGCGTCTATTACTCTTGGGGCTTTGCCCCTAGCCGGCTAGGCGTTGCCCTAGAGCTTCCATCTTGTGGAAGAGCCTTGGGAAGTTTGTATCACCCTTCGATTTCTTAGTGGAAAGCTCAAGTGACCTTTGTGGTCGCTTTGAGAGAGGCAAGGAGGTGGAAAAGACTCCGACCTTAGTGGTCACCTCAACAACGAGGACGTAGGAGCTCCTTTGCGGGGTTGTCGAACCTCGGGATAAATCCTTGTGTCCCGCGTGCTTATTGTTGTTGTGATTGCTTGAGATTACTTGTATGTGTTTGTCTCCTTGTCTCCAAAATCTCCATTTTAGGGTTTGGACTCGATCTACGGTTTGGAGGCTTTATGGCGTCAAGGGAGTGACCCAACATCTTCACCAAACCACTAGGAAGTGAGGTTGTAAGTTTATTTATCCGCAAAGTTAAATTTGGCACTGCTTTTGTAGTTCACGTAGGCGTCGGAACTGCTGACGTTTGTGCCGGAACTTCTGACAACGTCGGGAGTTCCGACCCAAACGTCGGGACTTCCGACAGTGGCTGACAGATTTGAACTTAGCATTTGCAGTAAATTTTTAGATACGCCTATTCACCTCCCCCCTCTAGGCATTGTTAGATCCTTTCAATTGGTATCAAAGCAAGGTCTTCTCTTTGCGTTTCACCACGTGAGAAGAAACAATGTCGGAGACCGACAAGATGCAAGCCGTTGCCGTCGAAATGGCCAAGAAAATAGCTGAAGAGTTGATAAGTACTCAAGTCAAGCTCTTTCAAGATGAAATGAAAAAGATGCAAGATGAGATGAGCAAGTTGAAGGAAGAGTTGAGCAAGAAGGTTGATGATGCAATAAGTGGCAAGAATGATATTAGTGACAAGAATGAAGCAAACAAAGATGCCGCTAGTGATATTGGAGCCGGTGAGCATGCTCATGGAAAAGGAATATATTCACACATGAGTTTTGACTATGGACAAATCATGAAAAGTTCAACACTCCATACTTCGTCCGTCAATATTGGCAAGCCACCTCACTTTGATGGAACAAGATACACCAATTGGTCTTACAAGATGAAGATGCATCTAATAGCCGCAAGACTTTGGGAAGTTGTGGATGTTGGTGTGATGATTCCTACCGATGAAGATAGAGAGATTACTCCGGAAGAAGTGCACAACCTTCATCAAAATGCACAAGCCGTAGCATTGCTTGTGTCAAGCTTAGCTCCGGATGAGTTTAGAAAAGTAAATGGAATGGAAAGTGCAAAGCAAATTTGGAATACTTTGAAAGTATCATTTGAAGGAGATATAAGTGTGAGGAAAGGCAACATAGAGTTACTTCATGGTGAATTGGAAAGATTTGTATTCTTGCAAAATGAAACAACACAATCCATGTTTGATAGGCTCATGGCATTGGTCAACCGCATAAGAGCTCTTGGTAGCAACGAATGGGATGACAACAAAGTTGCTAGAAAAATGTTGAGAACCTATAGAGCCAAGAACAACATGCTAGCGTCCGTGATCATGGAAAGGCCCGGTTATGATGAGATGACACCTCAAGAAGTTCTTTCAAAGCTCAAGCATCATGAGTGTCTAGATGAAGATGCAATCAATGCTCACAATCAAAATCCTAATGCAATGGGATTCAACAAGAGTGTCGCCCTTAAAGCAACTCAACAACATGAAGGTCAAGTTTCAAGTCAAGAAAAGAAGAAGAAAGTGAAGGATGATTCCTCAAGTGGAGAAGAAGATTCTAATGCGGAGGTTGCATTTGTGATTAGAAATCTTAGAAAGTTTATGAAGAAGAAAAGCAATCGCAAGACCTATGGTGATGGTAAGAGAAGGTTCAAAAAGAGATTTTGCTATGGATGTGGTCAAGTTGGTCACTTCATAGCCGATTGTCCTAATGAGAAAAAGAAGCACAAGCATGACAAGGATGAAGATAAGAAGAACAAAAGCAAGAAGAGAGGTGAAGCTCATATTGGGGAAGAATGGGAGTCAAGTGATAGTAACTCAAGTGATGATGAGAAGAAGAAGAAGGGAGCCGCAAACATCGCCATCCACCACTCTTTGTCACCGACCATGATCCTCCCCTACTCAACTTCACCACCAAAGCTCTTCGCCAACTTATCTTCATCACCGAGGCTCTTCTCCAACCTCATCGACAACGACTACTACACTCCAACTTGTCTCATGGCAAAAGGGGAGAAGGTACATACTACACCCGTTTCCTCTAGTGATGAGTATGATAGTTGTGATGATAACATAGAAGAAATTGAAGCAACCATGATAAAGAAATTTGGTAAAAAGGCATTCACTAAAATAAAAATGCTAATGAAGAAATTAGAGAAGAGGGATAGATGCTTAGAGTTGCAAGGAGATATAATTACTCAAGAGAGAGAGAAAAACCTTGCACTTGAAGCATCTATCGCCGAGGAAAAGATGAAGGTTGAGAAGTTAACCGTTGAATTGTCTTTAGCCAATGACTCAATTGGGAAATTGACTAAGGAATATTCCACGGTTAATGATCAAATAGCTAGCCTTAAGAATGAAAAGAGTATAACTCAAGAAAGCCTCACAAGCTTGAAAGAAAAATATCAAAATCTTGAGCTAAACTATAGTACTCTTTGGGCTAGCACTTCAACTTCTCCTAAGGCAACCGAAGTCTCTAATGTCTCCACTAGTGATGGTTGTAAAAGATGCTATAAAATTGATGTAAATGCATATGCAACTAACCTTGTTGAGTTAGAGAAGAAAAACAAGGAGATTCATAGGTTGGAGATGATATTGAAGAATGGGTGTAAGTGTCAAGAGCAATCTAACAAAACTATATACAAGTCATCAAGGCACCCATCAATCAAGGAAGGCATTGGCTACAATAGGTATGATGGAAAGGCAAATGGAAGGAATATAATAAATGGTGTGCCTTGTGTGAAGTTCAACAAGGGCGTTGCTCTTGATGAGCTTATATGCAAGGCCAACAACAAGGTATACATTCCAAAGATTCAACCTACAAATACCAAGACAATCAAGACAAAGTAATCCGATGTCCTCAAGCCACAAGCACCACTTCCACGGTGCTATGCTAGTGACTATATGTGTTGTTGGGGCAAGGATGGCAAGATCGTGGTTAAGTATGTTGGTGCCCAAAAGAGAAAGGAAATTATGAGGAGTGTTTGGGTGCCCAAGTTTTATGTGACTAACCCTCTAGGACCCAAATCTTTTTGGGTACCTAAAACAAAAGCATAATTTGTTTTTGTAGGAATATTCCTCCGGTGGAACAAGTTGGGTGTTGGATAGTGGATGCACCAATCATATGACCAGAGAGAAGGACATGTTCACATCATTCCAACCAAGTCATGATCAAAGTGGAAATATTGTGTTTGGTGACAATGGAAAAGGTGAAGTACTTGGTTTGGGTAAAATTGCAATATCAAATGATAATTCCATTTCCAATGTCTTACTTGTGAATTCGTTGAGATACAATTTGTTGTCCGTTTCACAACTTTGTGAGATGGGTTACAATTGTCTCTTTACGGATAAGGGTGTGGAAGTCTATAGAAGGGAGGATTCCTCTATTGCATTTACAGGTCATTTAAAGGGGAAACTCTATCTAGTTGATTTCACATCAAATAGAGTAGATCCCGAGACTTGTTTAATGGCAAAATCTAGCATGGGTTGGTTATGGCATCGCCGACTTGCCTATGTTGGGATGAGGAACTTGGCCAAACTTCAAAAAGGCGAACACATCCTTGGACTAACAAATGTTTCTTTTGAGAAAGATAGGATTTGTAGCGCATGCCAAGTGGGAAAACAAGTTGGAGCTAAACATCCCATCAAGAATGTTGTGACAACCGAAAGGCCATTGGAATTGCTTCACATGGACATATTTGGACCCGTCGCTTATATAAGCATTGGTGGTAACAAATATGGTTTTGTAATTGTTGATGATTATTCTCGTTTCACTTGGGTATTCTTTTTGCGTGAAAAGAGTGGAGTCCAAGGAATCTTCAAGAAGTTTGCTAAAAGAGCCCAAAATGAGTTTGATGTCAAAATCAAGAGAGTTAGAAGTGACAACGGGATGGAGTTCAAGAACACCAACATTGAAGAGTTTCTTGATGTAGAAGGAGTCAAGCATGAGTTTTCGGTTCCATACACTCCACAACAAAATGGTGTTGTGGAGAGGAAGAACCGAACGCTCATAGAAGCCGCAAGAGCAATGTTGAATGAGTACAAGACCCCAACTAATTATTGGGTGGAAGCGGTCAACACGGCATGTCATGCCATCAACCGCTTATATCTTCACAAGATAAGAGAAAAGACCGCCTATGAACTTCTAACCGGTAAAAAGCCTAAGGTGCACTACTTTAGAGTTTTTGGATCCAAGTGTTTCATACTTAACAAGAAATCCAAAAGTTCTAAGTTTGCACCAAAGGTTGATAAAGGTTTCATGCTTGGTTATGGTACTAACGAACATGGATATCGTGTTTTCAATAAAACCACTGGTTTGATTGAAATAGCGGTAGACGTGACTTTTGATGAAACCGACGGCTCTCAAAAAGAGCAAGTCAATGTTGAGAATGTAGGTAATGAGGAAGCCCCACATGAAGCAATCAAGGAGCTTGCTATTGGTGAAGTGAAGCCCGTTGAAGACGAAGATGAAGACCATGTTGTGCGTAATGATCTTGATCCAACCATTCATCATGTTTCATCAAATGAACATGGTGAAGCCTCCGCAACAAGAAATAATCAAGATGGGAGATCAAATGAAGCACAAGGTCAATCTCATGAAGATGGTGTCAACAATGAGCGAGCTCAACCACAACTCAACAATGAAGAAAGAAGTGAAGTCAACCCTCCGCAAGCTCATGATTGTGATCTTCCAATCAATCATGACTGTGATGATGATGATGATGGCCCTATCCAAAGATCAACTCAAGTGCCACATCCTAGAGTGCATCAATCCATTCAACGGGATCATCCCGTTGATAACATATTGGGGAGCATTCGACGAGGGGTAACTACACGTTCCCGTTTAGCAAGTTTTTGTGAATATTACTCGTTTGTTTCTCCTTTGGAACCTCGTAGGGTGGAAGAGGCACTTGATGATCCGGATTAGATGATAGCCATGCAAGAGGAGTTAAGTAATTTACTCGGAATGAAGTCTGGTCCTTGGTGGAAAGACCCAAGCAAAATGTGATTGGAACCAAGTGGGTTTTCCACAACAAGCAAGATGAGCATGGCGTGGTAACAAGGAACAAGGCAAGGTTGGTGGCTCAAGGATTCACTCAAATTGAAGGCTTGGATTTTGGGGAGACCTATGCACCGGTGGCTAGGCTAGAATCAATTTGTATTCTACTTGCCTATGCCGCCCATCATGATTTCAAGTTATATCAAATGGACGTGAAGAGTGCATTTCTCAATGGCCCCCTATCCAAGTTGGTGTATGTGGAGCAACCATCGGGCTTTGAAGACCCCAAGTATCCAAACCACGTCTACAAGCTCGACAAGGCGCTCTATGGGCTCAAACAAGCCCCTAGAGCTTGGTATGATTGTTTAAAGGATTTCCTACTCAAACAAGGTTTTGAGATAGGAAAGGCCGATGCTACTTTGTTTACTCGCAAAGTCAATAATGATATCTTTGTTTGCCAAATATATGTCGATGACATAATATTTGGTAGTACTAATGTGGCTTTTTGTGAGGAATTTAGTAGGATTGTGACAAATAGGTTCGAGATGTCCATGATGGGAGAGTTGAAGTTCTTTCTTGGATTTCAAATCAAGCAACTCAAGGATGGCACGTTCATAAGTCAAACCAAGTACACCAATGACATGTTGAACAAGTTTAGCTTGGACAAGGCCAAGCCCATCAAGACACCCATGCCAACAAATGGACATCTTGATCTTGATCAAGGAGGAAAGGACGTCGATCAAAAGGTATATCGCTCCATGATTGGATCACTCCTTTACCTTTGTGCATCTAGGCCCGATATTATGCTTAGCGTGTGCATGTGTGCAAGATTTCAAGCTAATCCGAAAGAATGTCATTTGATGGCCGTTAAGAGAATTTTTCGGTATTTAGTGCACACTCCTAATCTTGGCTTGTGGTATCCTAAGGGCTCCACTTTTGAGTTACTTGGCTATTCCGATTCGGATTATGCCGGTTGCAAAGTAACCCAAAAGAGTACTACCGGAACTTGCCAATTTATTGGTCGTTCCTTGGTGTCTTGGAGCTCTAAGAAGCAAAATTCCGTTGCTTTGTCCATCGCCGAAGCCGAGTATGTGGCGGCCAGCGCTTGCTGTGCCCAATTACTTTGGATGAAGCAAACACTAAAGGACTTTGGATGTGAGTTAACTAAGATTCCACTTTTGTGTGACAACGAGAGTGCCATTAAGTTGGCAAACAACCCCATAAACCACTCTCGAACAAAGCACATAGACATTTGGCATCATTTTTTAAGAGACCACGAAGCCAAAGGAGATATCGCCATTCATCATGTGAGCACCAAAAAACAATTAGCCGATATCTTCACAAAGCCCCTAGATGAGTCAAGATTTTGTGCTTTGAGGAGTGAACTAAATATCATTGATTCTCGTAACGTGGCTTGATCCCTTGCACACACATTTTGTTTGATCTAGTTAAGAGAAAAGAATTGTGAAAACATTGTATGTCACTTTCAAAATCTACTTTGTAATTTTCATGAGTGACTATTGTTTTGTATTGGATGAATGAAATCTAGTCACCTGTGAAAATCTTAGTGTCCATCATATTTTTGCCCCACATGATAGAGCGAGTGCAGGTTAAGGTGTTTTTCTGTTTCCCTGCGTCGGAAGTCCCGACTTTCGTCGGAAGTCCCGACGGCCGGGAGTCCCGGCTCGTGCCGGAAGTCCCGGCGTGCGCCGGGAGTTCCGACGCAGATCTGACTACGCCGGATTCGTTACCCACCTCCTTTATAACCGGCCCCCATTTTTTTACTGTGGTTTCTTTTCCTCTACCAACGCCGACGCCGCCCTGGCTCCTCCTCACGCTGCCCCATCGCGCCCTCCCCTCCCACCGCCGCCCCACCTCGTCCTCTGGCCTCCTTCTTTCTTCCACTGCCGCCGGAGGTTTTGCCGGTAGTGCCGACCGCCCTCCCTCCCTCCCTTCCTCCTTCCACCGCACGTGCCCTCGTTTTCTTCGGATTGGGGTGTTCTTGTCGTTGGTGTGGAGGAGATTCCATTGGTGGAGGAGATTGTGCCCGTAGATTTGTTCGTCGACGACTGCGATTTGGTTCTCTTCATCTCTTCCGTTCTCGTTTCAAGGTACTACCATGGTGTTCTAACCCTAAATCCAATGTACCTTTTGTTTTGCCTCTATTCTTTCTTCCTCTCTACTCCTCTATCTCCCTTCTTTGGATGTGTGTCGTGATTTGAAGCCCCATGAATGGGATGGTCACCGTGTGCGCCGGAAGTCCCGGTGACCGTCGGGAGTTCCGACCGTCGGAAGTCCCGACGTACGCCGGAACTCCCGGCTGTCGGAAGTCCCGACTTTGGCCAGGACTACCGACCCTATGGTGACCACTCCATTCCTGTTTCTTCACTTCTCGATGTTCGTTCACCTCTCCTTGTTTTGTTTCTTAGTTCCATTTTGTGTTCTACGCAGTCATGGAAGGTGGTAGTAGTCCCTCGTGCCATCGGGAAAAGCGTTCCAAGAAGACTCAAGATCGTGCCACTGTTCCCAAGCCGCCTGGCCGCACTAAGGCGTCTTACTCGCGTGGTGGTGCTGGTGGTTCCCGTGGCCATGGCCGTGGCAACCAGGGGTCTTCTGCTGCTGCCCCTCCTCCTGCTCCTGCTCCTGTTGGGGCTGAGCCGATGGTTGATGAAGAAGAAGAAGCGTTGGACCGTGCCAGACGCACCATTGCTGTTCCACCGCTTCGCACCCCGACTCGTGGTCCGCCGGGGACATTTCAGCTTGTTCCATTCACCGATGTGTCGCCGGTCATGCGGGAGCCCTCCATGGCTCCAAATCCAGCTGGTGGATGGACGCCTCCCCTTCCTGTGGATTATCGTCACCGAGTCAAGGACATCCGGTACCACAGGGCAAGGAACCTGTATGCAGAGGATGAGAAAGATCTCCGCCTTGAGTATCGTTTCTGGCACCCCTTCCATTATGATTTCTATGATTCCATTCTTTATCGGAAGTTTTTGAAGAAGAAGGAGCAACCGGTCCTTCAGATGAAGTGCATTGATGCATATTCTCTTGGCAAGTACAAGGAACCTGAGCTGGAGCAGATGGTTCGAGATATAAAATCAATGGGGCTGTACTACCTGCTACAGTTTAGGAAGAATTGGAACAACGAGCTGATTTGTCAGTTTTATGCTTCTTATCATCATGAGAGAGACCAGACCGGTGCCGTGGACATTATTCACTGGACCACTGAAGGCAAGCACTATAAGGTGGACTTTGTCAATTTCTCTCGCCTTCTAGGTTTGGGTCACAGCGACCGGACTGCAAATCAGCTAACTGAGTATGAGGATCTTGCTTTGGAGGAATATCGACACATGTATCTTGAGGGTCACAGGGCTGATGGACAGACCACTTTTCTGAAGCCATATTATTTTGTTCTGAACAACATCCTGAGACAGATATTGTATCCAAAGGTAGGTGACTCCACCTTTCTTCGTGATGATTCCCAAAAGGTGCTTCAGCGTTTTGGAGATGAGTTTGAGAAGTTCTCCATCAGCCGCTATATCTGGTATAAGATTCATGATGCTTCTGAGGATCCGGTGAAGCACCTGCCCTATGCACCGTACATCATGCATATCATAGAGCATGTGTCTGGCATCCGTTTTCCCTATGACTCTGAGCATAAGGTCCTCAAGATATCCAACAAAACCTCTATCGTTGTCGCTCGTGAACTCAAAGAAAAAGCTGGGGTAGCCCGTGCCCCAGGGAAAGGTCCTTTGGGTTCTCGCTCTCGCCGTGGTGCTGCTGCTGCTGCTGCTGCTAGGTCATCCAGTGACGAGCCCGTCTCTTCATCCTCCTCCGGAAAGAAGCCCAGCAAGTTCAAGTTTCTCATGACCTACATGTTTGGATAGTGTTGTGCTAGTGCTCAGCGTGAGCACGGCATGCAAGAGAGGCTATATCGATTGGAATAGCAAGCAGGAATTGTATCTTCTCCTC
>NW_027096391.1:0-40000 GCF_019320115.1 Miscanthus floridulus | reverse complement strand
CGCATGAGTGTGTCTATGTCTGTAATATGATTTGGAAAAAGAAAAAAACTCTCCAACGAATCCATTAGACAACATGATCACTTCGTTAATACTTGTCAGTTCTTGCTGATCAGGGTGCCCCAACCCCAAGCCAAAGAAAACATGTTTGTCATATTGCTTTTTTCTTTCTTTTCCCTGTTTTCCCCTATCAAATAAATTTACTGCAAATTTCTTGTCACCTTTTTCATAAAGTTTTCCCTAACAAAGTAGAGATAATTAAATTGATTGATCTTGAAGCAATGCCTGTGACATTCTGGAAAAAACTGTGTCCAAGAAAGATTGCATATCAAATTATTGTATTGATCTGTTCAAAAGAAAAAAAAGCATATAACCATATTAGCACTAATAATAATCTAAGACAAATCAAGCTCTCTGTAGCCACAAAACGGTAACAGGGAAACCGGACAATTCAGTCCCAGGCCACAAACAGCTGCGCCTAGCTCCAGTTACAACTATTTTTTTCAAAGAAATACTATAGTTTTGGCTCTTAACATTAGCATTTAAAAAACTATGGATTTGGTTGCTCCTCGTACAACACCTAGATATAAAATATGAAAGTAATATTTTGTTGCGGTGGTTGCTCGCGATCGTTACCTCTTATCGATCGTTGTGGGATGATCATGGAAGTAGTATTTGAAAGAAACGGTAGAGATGAATATACAAAGGGACTGGCAGAAAAGAACTCAGTGCTGTGCATCAGGAGAGACCATGTATGGTTTAAATTTGGCAAAAATGGAAATGGTGCCTTCCACATGCTGATATGCCTGGCAATAAGAGAGGGCATCTCTACTTGGGAACGATGAAAGTAAAGTAAATGAGAATGTCTACTGAGATATATAGGCATATCAATTGGCAAAAGATGTTAAATATACTGGACAAACATGAAGCGTTTTGCACATTACATCGTTGTTAGTACTTTCAAGAAATTGGCTACCAATGCCGCAATCAAATTTGACAGGCAGTGGCCAATTTATTGGGGCTGGGGGAATATGACCTTTGGCTGGTACATGTCATGGATACATCTAGGGCCATATAGATCATTTTTTCTTCTTGGAAAGTTAAAAATACTGTCGTACATGGTCGTGGAAACCAGTCAGTTATCGACTACTTCTCTTTATGTCAATATATATACACTCTCAGCCCTATTAAAAAATGGAGCTTAAGTTTCCGATTACCGTATCACACAAACACCAATACAAACAATAATGTAAATCAATCAAACAGGGTAAATTTTGAGCATCTGGTATGCCATTTTCCAGCAGCACTAATTTAATCAGCATGCACATATTTACTACATATTAGAAACCTGTCAAAATCCTGCTAATTAAACCTGTAGGCCAGCTATTTCTTCAGTCTCCACGAATGTCTAGCTTGAGACTTGAGAGGGAGACGAAGCAGCAGCAGGTCAGCATGACAATTGAATAGGGCTGCAGCTTGAATAATTCTAGCACGGCGTTCTTGACGTTCTTTTTCAAGAATCAGGCGATCGAATTGAAGAGGCCCTGTCCTAGATTATTGGGTGTGCAGTGTGCAAGAGCAGTTCTACCATGGTGTTCTCCGACCCCATTGACATTGTGCCCTCCCTTTCATTCTCTTGGACTCCCAAAGTTTCATTTTTTTTCAAACAAGTCGTCGCCAACTCATCATCATCCTTGGTGGCATTTGGTGGGCGCATGTACGTTGATGGGTCGGTGGGTCACGTGCCACTACCATACCTGCCGGTTAATTTGTCAACTGGAAGTAATTGAAATGGTTGCAACATAAAACTCGATTCGCGGTGGCTAGACAGCCCTCTGTATTCCGGCTTAAGAAGAAGATATTCTCACGTAAATCGAGAAACCCTCCGAATCCCTACCTCACCCTTACACAGCGGCACCGCAGCTCCATGAGATGAGCTGGTCATAGACCTGTGCTTTGGATATGGGACAAACGAGAGGGTTTTTTCCCCTCTTGGTAGTTGTGGCCGAAGCCACGAGGGTGAGTCACTCAGGACTCGAACTCTAACCGCCCCAGGAGGGAGGTACTGAGTTGCAACATAAAACAAGTGAAGTTCTGTTTTTCATATTCTAGCTCAAGTTTGTTTTCACCGTCTTTTATTTGGACCACTGAGAATTCAAAGAAGAATTCTTACTGCCACACGCCTAGTTTTCTCCTGCTATCAGCTTTCGACAAGGGCGTTCGAATTGTACTACGAGCCTACGAGGTACAATGAAGGTACATGCATTATTAATTTATTATAATTATTCTAGTTTCGGGTTTCTCATGAGTCATGATTGACAAATCATGCGAGACCATGATTAGCCACTAATTCCGTAGATTTCGACATACTTCCTCCGTCCCAAAATATCTGTCGCTTTCGCTTCCCGAGAAACAACTTTGATAAAATATATATTACAAAATATTAATATTTATGGTACATAATTAGTATCATTGGAAAGATCTTTGAATCTAGTTTTTTAATAAATTTATTTGGAGATACAAATGTTGTACGTATTTTCTACAAATCGAGTCAAACTTGTGGCACGAAAACCAGAAACGACAAATAATATGGGACAGAGGGAGTATATAATAAGCGCCAGCAAGTGCAGGTTGTTGACCCTCGTTCTGGACCAGCAGAGTCTGTTGCCCTGTTGAGCTAGGTTAGTGCGACATGAGATTATTTCCGCTCCACAAGTGCACGCATCCTCATCTTAGACCTGCTCTTCGTTTTGCCTTTAATTTATGGGAGACTTATTTTTTTGAAAGGTACATAGCTAGTTTTTTTTTAATTCTTTGTCAGTGCCACAGGGCGCTTACTTAAATTTGCACGAGTAACTCGCAGAAATGCAAGAAAAAGACAGAGGAAGAGCGAGAGAGAGAGAGTAGGTTATGCGTTCGACATCAGGGCCACGCTTAAGGGTTTGTTTGATTTGAGTTACCACCCATCTTACATGAAGTGCCATGACTTTTTACCGTGAATTTTGGTGGAATCATGCCATTACTCCTGTGTGTAGTAATTTTTAGCTTGTGAGGGATGGGTGATGATAGATCAATGCATATTATCTGACAAACCAAACAAGACATTAACAGTGCCACTATTACAACTTTGGTTTTTAGAGACGGACAACAACCTTTCAATGAAGCGGTGGGAGATAATGTTCGCCTAAAGCTTGTGGTCTCTCATAATTCACATTTGCAGAGACGCGTCAACTTCTCGCCTCCATTAATAAAAAAATTGGAAATCCATTGCCAAGCCATGCTGGCACCAAATCTCCACATTCATCGTCCCACCGTCGGTTTCTATGCCTACAACCTTGCCCTTGCGGCCACCTCCAGCACACCATTGTTGCCTCTCTGGGCTGCCAACGTCGGATCCCGTTCTAGAGGAGGCTAGCATGTATGGAGCCACTAGGGAGGGGTATGTCCACGACGCAACAATCCTCGCAACTGAGGATGTTGTGCGCACCGCATCCACAGGGTTGTCGACCTCTTGGATAGGGATCCGTCATTGGCGCCGTTCGGCTGGTAAGGAAAACAGCCAGAATTCACTGTTCACTGTTGGTTTTCACTGTTCATGCTCTCACAAACTTCTCTGTTCCAAATTCTTTCCAGCAAACAGGGCCATTGCCCCGCGTCGGATTCGGTGCAGCACGGGGTGATGCACGGAGAGGAGGGTGGTGGCTATGCGTGAGAACAAAGGAGTGGTATAGGGCGCTGATGTCTACAACGGAGGAGATGGGATGTGGCAGTTATGGGGTGGCTTGTGTTCTTTTTAAAGTTATGGGCCTTGGGCCTCTGTTTTAAGAGGAAGTGTGTTTATGTTGCACTTCTAAAAAACATTTTTAGATGCCGAGCCTTGTCTGTTATAATATTCTGAGATATTCTAGAGACGAGGATATTTGGTGACCATCTCCACCGCACCACCCATTCTTTACACCAAACATCTCTTACACCCCTTACTTGTTAACAATCGGCAAAATACTCTGAAGTAGTCAAGGAGATTAAAGTGGGGAGATACTAATTTAAAACTGAGAACTTACCAGATGTGTACCTACTGTACTCAGGCCGGCTCAAATTCAGATACAGAATACCTCTCCTTCGTCAGGTCAAGGGGAGGATAAAACACAACTTTATTATATGGTTGAATGAATGACTGAGTGCCTGTGCAGGCTGTGCTTGTGCCTGACTTGACATCCGCTCAAAGTCAAGATCTTGCTTCTTGGGGCTACTGCCTACCTAAGGGTCATGTCTCTGTTCTAGCAGCTTCCACGTTAATGCTAACCACCAACCCTAATTCTAAGGAGATATTTTCCGACACTTCGACTATATGTGTCTAACAACCTGTAGGTACCAAATCAAAATATATTAATGCATGAAACGTACCAGCCAACTTAGGTCCAAAATATCAGACATAGCTTGTGGTTGCTCCAGTTTCCTGACAGGAAGCAGACCCAATCAGATTTGCCATCAGCATGTGGCTCATTTTATTTTATACATGGTTCAAACTACATCATAAAAGTTTGTCTTGATGAAGAAAGTTTTTTATTTATTTATAAAAAAACATTATATTTTACCTAAGGTGGAATAAGTAGAATAAGTACTGTATTTCTAGTAGACATGGGCCCATGCGTTTGCAATGGATCATCATTAAATAAAACTTGAAGTGTAAATCGACCAAATCATCACTCACAAATTTTTATTTTTAACTAATTACTAACAGTAAAAACCATATGAGCACATTTTTTCAAAGAAAGATACACTAGCTCCTACACACATGCCTTAACGTTCAGTATGTAGTGCACAAAAAAATCTCCAATGTACAATCAACACTACCAACTCACCCTTTTAAATAAATAAAATGTACATAAGGCCCCGTTTGGCTTACCCAGAAACCGGCTTGTTTTTTCAGCTAAAACAATGTTTTTCTCTCACAACAATTCATCCAGAACAGTGTTTTTCAGCCAGTTTCAGCCAAGTTTCAGCAAGCCGAACGGGGCCTTTAACAATATCGATACCAGGACCTATGTATATTTGGCAAAACAAAAACATGGAGTAGAAGCTTCTCACACCACTTCTGGTTGCCCATCCTCTAATCCACCCCTCTGAGTTCCCATCTGACTTCCTATTGTCGTACTTCCTCCGTTCTAAACTGTAAGTTGTTCTGGCTTCTCTATGTGTGTAGTGTCATAACCCAACGGTCGTTCCAAAATTGAAATTTTCAACAAAAAAAAAGACCCTTGGAAGCTCTAACTCTTGTCTCCCACTCCCTTGGTCCGTGGTGTGAACCTATATATGTTAATCACCCGTGATCCTCCAAATTGCAAGCCTCATGTTGATCTTCGACGACGAAGACTCAGATTTAGCTAATAATCTTCACAAGACATCTCCGATCAACCCAAGTCAAATCGAGTCAACCTGATCGGTTGACCTAAGTCAAGATCGCAGAGACATCACTTGGAAGGTTCTCTCTAAATAAACCTCCAATAGATTCTACAAACTCCTACGAGTAATACTCGAACCCCAATCTTAATCCCCCTAAAATAATCACTAAATTCAGATCTCTTGATGATCACCCAGACAGTTCAGAAATGCACCCTGACTGTCCCAGAAAACATGTTATGCTGAACTGTCCGCCAGAACACTCATATAGCAGACATGCATTTGGGTGAGCTGTCCTCATGTCTCTCGCCATGGCCGCACATGTCAGCTCGACCAAACCACTTCAACCCACCAGATCCCCTCCGGCCTCCTTCCATCACTCACCCATTCTCATCCCTCTCTCTCTCTCTCTCAAGAAAAGGAAGCCCAAGAACTAGAGAGAGAAAGAGAAGAAGCAAAAATGGAGAAAATGAGATAGGAGAGGAGATTCAAGCCAAGAGCAAGGTCACTATCTCAAGGGTAATGTACAGCTGCATATCGGCCATCTAGTCCAATTAATTAAACCAAGTGCCACGTATATGTAGCTTGTAGATTCAGCCACACCGTACAAAAATTAAATGAAATCGCCACACTTGCATTGAGGCGCACTACACCAGCGGACATCCCCTATTCATCAACTGATCGATCATTGTCACTACTGCTGATCACATGCTGCACGCGTGTCGAGTTAACAGTAGAGAGGTCGTAAATGACACTGTTAATATTGACTTTCTGCCCCTTAAAATGCTGATGCGTGTGTGTTCTCTCAATCCCTATATATATGTGCAAAAGGTTTAGTTAGTAGTCACGGAGAAGATAGACGTTACATTGTGCCACATGCATGTATGTTCACACCGTGCATAATGGCACAGCTACTACTTCTGGTACGTACATACTATCTCTATCCAAAATTATAAGTTATTTTAAGTTTGACTAAAATTATAGAGAAAATTATAAAGATTTATGACATCAAACAAGTATACTACATACTCCCTCTGTCCCTGAATAAATAGATTTCCAGGGTTGTCTTAAGTCAAAGTGTCGGGTACCATAAAACAGGGTACCTCGAGCGTACACCAAAAGGGGGCACTTAAATCCCATCAACGACAAAGTTAGAGGATAAGCCATGGGCTCATCACCAGCCCCGTCCGAGCCCACCCGGCTCTCCGCCTCGCCTTAGGCCTCTCACGGGAGGTCTCGGCGTCCTGACGCGATCTCCGCCTCGCGCGAGGCCTCTCATAGAAGGCTTCGGCAAGGAGACCAATCTCCGTCTCACGCGAGGCCTTATTCTCCGTATCGCTCGAGGCCGGCTTGTCCATAGCCCGTCGCCCCCGCCTCGACCGGTCTTCCCGACAGCACGTCACATCCCATTAATACGTCTAACCACTCCCGCAATCTCAGCCGGACGACGGCTCGACACCGCGGAATGGCCGACGGGACCTGAGGTCGCATCAGCGCCATACTGGCTAAGACAGGGCACGGCGGGGATTACCGGCCACTGTATTCTGACACTGTGCCTATGATCGGCGCCCGCACTATACTGTGCCCCGCGATCCCCGCCTCGAAAACAACACGACATGGGCAGCCTGGCCTGGGTCATCATCGTCTCCGAACCGGCACACCAGATCAACCGCTCCCTCCAGGCCTCGGCACTCTGCACCAGGGTCTCGGCAATCTCGGGATTCACGTCTGCCGAGACCCCCCACCGCGGTGCGGCCTCGGCACCAACAGAGCCTCGGCCTCGCGTACAATCAATCCACAGCGACCCGCACGCTGACCGCCGCACCCGCTCCGAGGCAGCCCTGGAGCTCCCATGACGCACAGGATCGGATGTGACCAGCACGCCGCCCCAGTGCTCCAAGGACGGACCACTCCGACAACTACGCCGCCATAGGAACAGGCTACAGGGCTCGGACGCGCCGCCTCTGTTCGCACGACGCCGTATAGTTAGCACATGTACTGCCCTTGTCCTCCCTTCAAACTATAAAAGGAAAGGACTTGGGCTATTTCTAGGGGGGACAGGTTCTCACGAAGAACAACACTCTGTAACACGCGCACTACCTTGCCGCTTGAGAGCAACGTCTCAAGCAGCCCGCATCACTCCCCGTCGAGACCTGGGACCTACTCCCTCTCTCACCTAGCTTGTAACCCCCTACTACAAGCACTTCGGTGCAAGGAATACAAGATCAATCTCCCAGACCGGACGTAGGGCTCAAATTGCCCGAACTAGTATAAACCTTGTGTCTCTTTGCATCACCATCTGGAATCGGGAACACGCAGGATAAATTCACTAGTTGGTTGAGGACCCCCTGGTCCAAAACACCGACAGTTGGCATGCTAGGTAGGGGTCTCTGCGTGTCAATTTCGTCATCCCAACAAGTTCCGGATGGCAGACCCCGTACGACCGCTGCGTCTCGGCACGGTGGTCTGGTTCGGGAGCCTGGAGTTCATGTCTCTAGGGCACGAGTACGACATGGTACTTCTCACACCCTGAGCCCTGCCTACCGACAATGGTGTCACGCACCGGCGGCCTAGGTGCAGGCGGCGCCCGGGCGGCCGATCTCGCCGCGCTCGCTAGGCATGACGCGAGCAGGGTCACCCCGATGCCACGCAAACCTAGGGCGACTCACCGCTCTCCGCCGGCATCCCACGACCAGCTGTTGGCGCAGGGTCCCTCGTTGGGGATCTGTCTAGCCTGAGCCTGGACAAGGAAAAAACGCCGGTGGCACCCGGCGACGCCTCGACATCAAGCTCCGCTCCACCACTCCCTGAGGAGCCAACTCTGGCATAACAGAGCCCGACGACGGCACTATCTCCATACCCCTTCGGGCTGAGAAATGCCGCCGCATCTTATGCTTACGCCTATGCATCCGCTCGCGAGGATCTCTTGGGGCACCGCCAGCACTTCGCTCTCAACTTCGATACCACCGCGTCGACCCACACCCACGCCGACTCCTCGGAGGAGGACGAGGCATGGGCTGGAGCGGATTTCTCCGACCTCCACGACCGCGAGACCATGCGCCGCTTCCTGGCTACTAGTGACTATTGCTTTGGCTACTTTGATTCCGACGGTGAAAGTACTTATGATCCCGCTCGTGAGTGCTTCCACGTCGGACTTGGGATGCCAAGCACGGGCGACAAGGACGAGGGGGCAGACAACCGCACTCCACTTCATCAGGGAACGGGCGATGCTACGCCTTCACGTATTGTCCCACCGGCGGCATAGAACGAGAACCTTGCCCTCGGACAATTCCGACGCCCGGACTTGGAACAACTCCGCGAGCTTTAGGCCAAGGTCGAGCAAGACCGACTCCTTCTGCAATAGCTCTGAAGCACTCTTGAGCAGGAGCAGCAAGGCCGCGGTGATGGCAGAGGAGCCCAGTGACAGGCTCGTGACGTGCACCATCGCATCAACGACGATGAAGGGGACGATCGTCCCCCAATCTTCAATCGCGCTAGCCAGAATATCGCGGCCATGGCGATGCTAGTGTGCGCGATGCCTGAGCCCTCCACCACGGAAGGACGACGGGTTCGTGGCGAGCTCTGGGATCTCCTCGAGACTGCTGCGGTGCAGCAGGCTGAGAGTTCCGCCTCCCGGCAGTGCGGCGCCGTCTCGGACCTCCCCTCAGCACCACATCGGCAGGATAGGGAGGCCTCGGTTTGTCCCGAGCCTGCTCGAGCGTCGACCATCAACAGGGTCCCCCCGGTCCACGACCGCCTCGACAACCAACATGAGACCCAGGGTGACCACAAGGTGATCGGCCGGCGACGGCGCCACGACGGTGAGGGGCCCGCCCGAGGCTACCATCCGCATCGAGGCGGCCGATATGACAGTGAGGAAGACCGTAGTCCTTCTCCTGAACCACCTAGCCCTTGAGTCTTCAGCAGAGCCATCTGCAATGCTCAATTCCTAGCCTGGTTTCGCCAGACAGCCAACCTCACCAAGTATAGTGGCAAGACCAACCCCGAGCTCTGGCTTATCAATTACCGCCTGGCTTGTCAGCTAGGCGGCGTAGACGATGACCGGCTCATCATCCGCAACCTCCCCTTGCTCTTATCAGACTTAGCACGAGCCTAGCTCGAGCACCTTCCTCCCTCTCAGATCCACGACTGGCGCGACTTGGTTCGAATCTTCATCGGGAATTTCTAGGGCACATACGTGCGCCCTGGAAACTCCTGAGACCTTAAGAGTTGTTGCCAGAAACCAGACGAGTCTCTCCGAGACTTCATCCGACGTTTCTCAAAACAATGCACCAAGTTGCCCAGCGTCGGCGGCTTAGAGATCGTCCAGGCTTTTCTCTCTGGCACCACCTGCCGAGACTTGGTTTGAGAATTAGGCCAGAACGTACCGCGCTCGGCCGCCGCGCTCCTCAACATTGCCACCAACTTTGCCTCAGGCAAGGAGGCTGTAGGGGCCATCTTCCCCACGGACGACACCAAGGGGAAACGGAGGGATGAGGCCCCTAAGGCCTCGGTTCCCTGCCTCCCCAAAAGGAAGAAGAAGGATCGCCAAGGGAAGCAGGCCGTCCTCGAGGCTGATATGGTCATGGCCACAGAATGCAAGAATCCCTAAGGCCCTAGGGGCCCTAGACCTTTCGACGACATGCTTAAGAAACCCTGCCCTTACCACCAAGGCCCGGTCAAGCACGCCCTCGAGGATTGCTCCATGCTGCGGTGTTACTACACCAGGCTCGGGCTCCCCGACAACGACACCAAGCAGAAGGGCACCGGTGACCGAGACAATGATAAGGACGATGGGTTCCCCGAGGTACACAGTGCCTTCATGATCTTTGGTGGACCCTCAGCGTGCCTTACGGTGTGGCAGCGAAAGAGGGAATGCTGAGAGGTCTTCTCGGTCAAGGTGGCCACTCCCCGGTACCTCGACTGGTCTCGGGAGGCAATCACCTTTGATCGAGACGACCACCCCAACCATGTTTCGAATCCTGGGCAGTACCCACTTGTTGTCGACCCGATCATCGACAACACCCGACTCTCCAAGGTGTTGATGGACGGAGGCAGCAGCCTCAATATCCTATACGCCAACACCCTGGAGCTCTTGGAGATCGACCGATCGAGGCTCTGAGGTGACGCCGCACCCTTCCATGGCATCATGCCTGGGAAACGCACGTGACCCCTCGGGCGCATCGACCTTCCCATCTGTTTCGGCACCCCCTCCAACTACCGCAAGGAAGTCCTTACCTTCGAGGTGGTCAGGTTCGGGGGAACCTACCACGCCATCCTAGGGCGGCCGTGCTACGCCAAGTTCATGGCAGTCCCCAACTATACCTACCTCAAGCTCAAGATGCCAGGCCCCAGCGGTATCATCACGATTGAGTCCACGTACAAACATGCATACGACTGCGACGTCGAGTGCATCGAGTATGCCGAGGCTCTTGCAGAGGCCGAGACCCTCATCGCCCACCTCGACCAACTCAGTGGTGAGGCGCCTGACTCCAAGCGTCGCGTAGGGGCGTTCGAGCCCGCGGAGGCCATCAAGCTCATCCCAATCGACCCCGCCTGCCCCGATGACCGAGCGCTGAGGATCAGCGCCACCCTCGACATCAAATAGGAAGCCGTGCTCGTCGACTTCCTTCGTACGAATGTCGACATATTCGCATGGAGTTCCTCGGACATGCCAGGCATACCGAGGGAGGTCGCCGAGCACGCCTTGGACATCTGAGCCGGCTCTAGACCGGTGAAGCAACACCTACGCCGCTTCGACGAGGAAAAGCGTAAGGCCATCGGTGAGGAGGTGCAGAAACTCTTGGTAGCCGGGTTCATCATGGAAGTGTCCCACCCAGAGTGGTTGTCTAACCCCATGTTAGTGAGGAAGAAAAACAGGAAATGGAGGATGTGTGTAGATTACACCGGTTTGAACAAAACCTATCCAAAAGTCCCCTTCCCATTACCCTGAATCAATCAGATTGTTGACTCCACTGCAGGGTGCGAGACCCTGTCTTTCCTTGATGCGTATTCTGGTTACCATCAAATCAAGATGAAAGAGTCCAACCAGCTTGTGACTTCTTTCATCACCCCGTTTGGCATGTACTGCTACGTGACTATGCCTTTCGGCCTCAGAAACGCAGGGGCCACATACCAGCGGTGCATGACCCAGGTCTTTGGCGACCACATTGGGTGGACCATTGAGACCTATGTGGATGACATCGTGGTCAAGACTAGAAAGGCCAAGGATCTCATCGATGACTTGAGGATAGCCTTCAAATGCCTTAGGGAGAAGGGCATCAAGCTCAATCCCGAGAAGTGTGTGTTCGGGGTCCCTCGAGGCATGCTCTTGGGATTCATAGTCTCGAAACGCGGCTTTGAAGCCAACCCAGAGAAGGTCTCGGCCATAACCAGCATAGGACCCATCAGAGACCTCAAGGGAGTACAGAGGGTCATGGGATGCCTTGCGGCCCTGAGCCGTTTCATTTCGCGCCTCGGCAAAAAAGGCTTGCCTCTGTACCGACTCTTGAGAAAATCTGAGCATTTTTCTTGGACCCCCGAGGCTGAAGAAGCCCTCAACAGACTCAAAGCACTGCTCAAGAATCCTCCCGTCCTGGTCCCCCTGGCCAGGGACGAGGCCCTCTTACTCTATGTTGTCGCAACGACCCAAGTGGTCAGCGCTACCGTAGTAGTAGAAAGGCAGGAAGAGGGGCATGCTCTACCCACCCAACGACCTATTTACTTCATCAGCGAAGTACTCTCCGAGACTAAAACACGTTACCCCCACATCCAGAAGCTGGTCTACACCGTAGTCCTAGCCTAGAGCAAGCTGCGTCACTACTTCGAGTCTCACCCAGTGACTGTGGTATCGTCTTTCCCTTTGGGAGAGATAGTCCATAACCGGGAGGCCTCAGGCAGGATAGCCAAGTGGGCCATTGAGCTTATGGGGGAAGCCTTGACTTTTGTGCCTCGGAAAACAATTAAGTCTTAGGTCTTGGCTGATTTTGTGGCTGAGTGGACCGACACCCAACTACCACCTCCTCAAGTCTAGATAGAATGCTGGACCATGTACTTCAATGGGTCTCTAATGAAGACCGGGGCAGGCGTGGGTCTCCTCTTCATCTCACCCCTCAGAGTACACATGGGCTACATGGTGCGGCTCCACTTCGCCGCCTCCAACAACGTGGCCGAGTATGAGGCCCTCGTCAATGGCTTGCAAGTCGCCATCGAACTTGGGGTATGGCGTCTCGACGTCTGGGGCGACTCGTAGCTCATCGTCGATCAAGTCATGAAGGAGTCAAATTGCCTCGACCCCAAAATGGAGGCTTACTGCAAGTTGGTGCGTCATCTAGAAGACAAGTTCGACGGTCTCGAACTAAACCACATCGCATGGAAGTACAACGAGGCCACCGATGAACTAGCAAAGATGGCCTTGGCACGGGCTCCGGTCCCCCCGAATGTCTTTGCCAAGGACCTCCACAAACCTTCCATTGACTACACCTTGGTAAAGGAGGAGGGCCCACCTATGGAATCCATGGCGGGGCTCGACGCCCCCTCTACTGCCAAGACCCCCTCGACCAAGCCTGAGGTCATGGAAGTCAACACCGAGCCTCTGCAGACCGACCAGGACGCGGATTGGCGAATCCCGTTCCTCGATTGGCTTGATCGGGGGGAGCTTCCTAGTGGCAGGACCGAAGCCCAATGAAAGGATTTAGGATGTCGCCTAGAGGGGGGGTGAATAGGCGTTTCTGAAAAATCAACACCTTTAAAAGCGGAAACGATTAGTAATAGGAGTTTCCAAAATGGAAACTCCAAATCAAAGTAATACAACCCCTCACAAGTTAGCCACAAAGTATATAAAAGATACTAGATAAACCTAGGGAGCCAAACAACAGCAACCAAAGAGTTGAATCAAAATGCACTAGTCAGTTAATGTCGGAAGTCCCGACAGTTTGGGTCAGAACTTCCGACGTGTCAGAAGTCCCGATGTTTGGGTCAGAACTTCCGACGTGTCAGAAGTCCTGACAGTTTGGGTCAGAACTTCCAACGCAAACTGTCAGCACTTCCGACCCCTACGGGAAATGAACTACAAGTGCTAAAATGAACTTTGTGATGCCGATAACTTACAAACCCACTTCCTAGTGGTAAGGTAAGGTGTTGGGTCACTCTCTTGATGTTGATAAGCCACCACTCCGTAGATCGAGGCCCAAACCCTAAGAAATAGCTAGAGAGAGGAAGATAACCAAATACATGTAAATTCGAGCAAATCACAACAACAACAAGCACGTGGGAGACAAGAATTTATCCCGAGGTTCGGTAGCCCCACAAAGGAGCTCCTACGTCCTCGTTGTTGAGGTGACCACTTAGGTCGGAGTCTCTTCCACCTCCTTGCCTCACTCAAGGATACCACAAAGGTCACTTGAGTTTCTTCACTAGAAATCAAGGGTAATACAAACTTCCCAAGGCTCTTCCACAAGATGGAAGCTCTTGGGCAACGCCTAGCCGGCTAGGGGGAAATCCCCAAGAGTAACAAATGCAAATCAAACCGGCTTGACGAAGAAATCAAGTGCTCAAGCTTGCTCAAAGTGTTTTTCTCACTCAATCCACTCTCCAATCACTCAAACCCTTTGGGAATTGAAGTTGGAGGCAAAGGAGAGAAGAGTGGCGAGCCTAGAATGCTTGGGGGCTGTTTTGGCCGAGTGTTTGTTGCAATGAAATGAGTGGGCAACGGTTAGAAATGAGGAGAGGGGTATATATACTCCAAGGCAAAATCTAACCGTTCAGATCTACGTCGGGAGTTCCAACGCAGATCTCGGGACTTCCGACGTATGAAGAAAACACTGTTCATGCGAGGTCAAAGTCCACTTGAGACAGCCAACGTCGGGACTTCCGACGAACGTCGGGACTTCCGACGGTCGGAACTTCCGACACACGTCGGGACTTCCGACGTGCACAGTCAGCAGGTCAGTAGAACCATCGATGCCGGGACTCCCGGCTTGGGTCGGGACTTCCGACTGTCGGGAGTTCCGACTCACGTCGGGACTTCCGACGTCCACAGTCATCGCACAGGCAGTGACTAGGAGTCAGCACTTCCGGCAAGAGTCATGACTTCCGACTGTCGGGAGTTCCGGCTTACGTCGGGACTTCCGACACCAACAGTCATAGAAAATTATTCTATGTGCTCGTGAAGTGCTAGAGTGTCTCTCTTTTGATTTAATTATTATGCTTGAGCACTCTATCTTCCTCAGACCACCTAAACTTGCATCCCTCTTAATAGTATGGCATACCTATTAACTCAAGATCAAAAGAAAAACGAAATTAAACCTTTTGAGTTGATCTTCTTTAAATTGATGCCGTGTCTTTCAATCTTCATCAAGTGAGGGTGCCAACATGTCAATATTGAACTTTTCACTTGAGCATAGCCATCTTGAGCATGTGACTTGATTCCATTCATCAAATATGAATAACTCCAAATGCATCAAGTCACTTTAATCAACTTGTCCAATATAGATTTGATCCTTCACATCAATATGACCATCTTAGCTTGATTAGTACCTCAACTAAATGCAAGTACTTTCTTCTTCACCCTAGCTAGGTTCTTCGGCCATCAAGCCGTCGCTTGCCCTTCACCCTTGCTTAGTACCTCAAAGCCTTTCCTTGCTATCTTCACCATCTCAAGCCATTAAGTCACATCTTGTGTTGAATCATTCATTCATATGTATTATTATCTTTTTCATTTCAATTTAGCAAGCTTCAAATATGAGACCAATCCATATGCAATCCCTTATGTCTCATTAATTAATTCTTACAAGCTTGCTTTCACATAGAACATGGAAATCCCACAATAAATAAGCCTTTGCATGAATTCTATTTGCATTGTTGTCTTGTGCTTGAACTAGATTGTTTACACAATAACACATCATTTTGGCTTTCATTAAGTACCTGTGAGATAACCTATTACCTATCCACACTTAGCAAACGGGTTAGTTCTTTAATCACGTTGTCATTCAATCATCCAAAACCCACTAAAGGGCTAGATGCACTTTCAATCTCCCCCTTTTTGGTGATTGATGACAACTTGATTAAAGCTTACAAAATGATATAAACATTTAAACTTTTGGGTTCAATGATTTATGAGAGGCCCCCCCTTAATATGTGCTTATGATTAGAATTCACAAAATGACCTCAAATGTCAATTGCACATACTAAAACATATAGGAGACTCCCCCTAAATCATTGCATCCGTGGGGTGCATGTGTGTGTGACAAAGTTAAACCGTGATGCATATGACAAGATATATCACACAAGAATAAATATAAAGGCATCACATCAAATATTTTCATTCTAGCATGCATAGTCCTTATGAAAATAAATATAACACATGTAATTCACACATAGCACTCATTACACATTTTCTCAAGTCTAGAAACCACTGATATATATAGATAAAGATCATGTCTCAAGAGATACAACAATGAAGCTCAAAAACAAGAACCGACAGCCTACAGTACATATCTTCAGGTACAAAGATAAGCAAATGAAACTATCCTGAAGCTTTAATCAGTCTCTCTCCCCCTTTGTCATCTATCACCACAAAGGTCCAATAACGACATACTAAGGACAAAGGGGCTACAAGCTGTCACACAAAGCACAAAGGGTGCTTAAGGTTCAAACTTTGTACTAATCTCTCCCTTTGTATTAAACTCTCCCCCTTTGTCATCTTAAAGAGGTTGTATTTGTCATTTGTTTGCAATTCAAAATAGATCAAGTACATGGGTTTACTAGCTCATGAACAAACTCATACACTAACCACTAGATCATATAATCATTCAAGCAATAGTGGTAGTCTATGAATCTAAAAATTTTCATTTATAATGCATGATCCTATAAGCATGTACTATATGCACTAACCGCATACTAGTAAGGGATGAAAAATGATCATGCACAATACAATGATACCTTTGCTATATTGGAGAGGAAGATAGTCATATAGATTTCAATTCATTTCTCCAATAGCACCATAAAGTCCAATTATAAGCTTGGTGAAGACCAATAGATACCAATTCTTTGAATTCCTATTCTTCACCCATATGAATTGAGAATCACTAATGATCAAGTGCACTCTTTTTGTTGTGGTTGGCTTGCTTCTTCTTTGATCATTGCTTGCTTGAGAGAACTAAAAGATGCACCACTTGTAATACCACTTGAAATTTTATGATACCACTTGAAATTTCATGACTTGTTCTCTTTTGGGTGTTGCTTGCTTTCTAGACCAATCTCTTGATTTTCTTCAACCAAGTACCTCAAATGTCCCTTTAGATTACCACTTCAATTTTAGCCATCCAAGCCTAGGGCGAAGTGACCTCTCTCCAAAGAACCATCCTTGATACTCACTTGAAATAACTTAAAAGAAAACCACTTGAACCACTTGAAAGATTTTGTTTGATTGATCCATATTGTTGGACTTAAATTGATGAATAACTTTAAATCCTTCTTTAAGTCCTTTTCTTTCTACTTGTTTAAGTCCTCTTATTTCTATCAAAAGATCTCCAATTATCACTAGAACTTAAACTTCATCTTCATCTTGATCTTGGTCTTGATCTCTAGCTTGAGTACCAAGTATGTACCAGATACACTCTTCAAACAAATTGTCTTGTACTCATCATTTGTCATGCTTCTATCTCAAACCAAAACCAAAACATAGGTACCTCAATCACTTATAGATATGATTCTAATTTGAGGACCTTTGAATCTAAGTGACTTTTGATCAATCCAATAATTGTCACTTTCCTGGCAGATTCTGTACTCTTCAAAGAATAAATCATATCTCCCAAAGTACATATCCAAAAACCACAAAATTTGGTGAAGATGTGACACACTAAGCCTTCTAGTAGCTGTAAAAATTTTAGCTTCTTTTGACTTCTATATTGCTACCAGATTTCATATCTTTCCACACTGCTACATGCTGAAAACTGCTGCACTATAGCTGACAAGATCTACTCCAAATCCGAAGTATCACTTATCCAAATCTCATGAAATTTGCACAGCAACTAATACCATAAGTGTAGAGCATGCAGACCGGATTTCAAGTCAATACAAATAGATTTGGTTACTCAAACATGTCTATGATCACTGCTACCTCAGATTTTCAATATTGGACATATTTCAATAATTGAGCTATTTTTCTCCAATTTGAACCAAACTTGAAATCAACTTGTTTGAATACTCTCACAAGACATATGTCCATTCAAACCACTTACTAGAAGAAATCTTATGAACATATTCAATCAAACCAACTTCAAACTTGATTACTTAAGCATTTAATCCATTCAAACATCTCATAGCAAGCAACATATGCATATATATCCAATTCAATTAACTCATATGCTCCCAAATAAACTTTGATCAACAAGAGATATACCTTGATAGCTTATGATCATCTTTGCAAGCTTCAACTCCACTTATTTGCAGGCCTTCAAATATATCAATAAATTCCCACAACTTAAATATGACACTTGTATGTTGATATCATATGGACTTCACTCAATTTTGACTTGGCATTGGGATATAATTGCACTAAGCTTCAATACTTGACTCAACATAAGATGAACAATAATAATTCCATTGAATCAAGTCTCCAATGCCATGGTACCTACAAACAATCATCCACTTTTCGATGGTACCCAAACTAGTTTGGGTCCTCTCATGTTAGACGCAACATACTTAGGCATAGCCTTATTATGAATAGCGGATTTTTTTTTTGCAATACTAACCAATAAGGTACCATAACAAATCTTCCTAGGCATAATATTTGCATCAATTGAAATAGGCTTATGATTCTCACTTAGGGGACATAAATTAGCCAAGAATTGATTTTCTCTTTTTCGAATATTTGGCAAATTTATGATTTTCAAAACTTGAGAGAGATTTTAGAGGGACATAGGGATTTTTATGGACTTGAGAGAACCATGTCACATGTGATTAGGCAAATAATCAACCAAGGGTAGCAATAATCACAATATGACATGACTTGGTCACAAAGACCCAAAAACCACACCACCTACACATGCTAGTTAGGGATTTTGAAAAACATCTATCCTATATCACACTAATGCACACACTAGCATATAAAGGGCCTTAGATGCACTTACAATGCATGTATGTAAATACATACCTTTGCCTTGAGCCCACAATATCACCACTGAGATAATACATGGCATGACAACATCATGTTGACCTCACTTGTCAAATAATCATACCATATATGAAATCAATTTTCATCCAAAGGACTACAGATAATACTAGATAAATTTGTTAGTCCACACTATCACCACTGAGATAATACATGGCATTACAACATCATGTTGACCTTACTTGTCAAATAATCATACCATATATGAAATCAATTTTCATCTAAAGGACTACAAGTAATGCTAGATAAATTTGTTAGTCCACAATGGTGCAAAATAGAAACTGAGCTCCCCCTAAATAAGTACCACAAGTAATTTGAATGACTTTCAACAAGCACTTTATTCTTTTAAGAATTTGGGAGTCAATTTTCTATTTTGACCCACACAAAGTAATTTGCCATATTTAAATTTCGTTGAGACATACTAACAACCTACTTAGGTTTGATAGATCACAAGCTTCTGAGCAAATTAAGGATATATGAAATCATATGGATCAAACCTCAATTGCATCCCAATTAGTGCTCTGGTTCCTGCCATACCAGACACGTCCGGTAGACATACCGGACACGTTCGGCATGTGAAGAACATAAACACTTTTCCTTTCTGCCCTGGCCATACCGGACATGGCTAGTAGGCGCAGGACAGAAACAATTGAAGCGCTGCTTGTGATTCTTCATTTTAGCTCTAGTACTTCTTGTATGCCTGCATCTGAACAAATGCATTGCTCTACTAGAGAGCCATTAAAAGCATCACATGGCAAATATGATAATGATTAAATAAAACTAATTAGTCACTTCCAATTCTTTCACAAATATGCTTATTTGTGAGCCATTGAGCACGAAACACAAAGTGGCTATCCTATAAGGTTTTTAGGTACTTGTTACCAATGGTAGAGATGAAGTAAACGATATGGTCATTGATTTATCTTCAGGTCAACCATATATGAGATTATGATAAGAATTGATTGATAGATTGAGTGAATATTTTCAATTTACTTGCTCAACCATCCCGAAGCTTTCATCTCACCACCAAGTACCTACATTATCAACCTAAGCACATTTTGGTACCCAACTCTTGTTGGGTCCTTTTGGGTTAGTCAACAAGTGCTTAGGCACCCAAATGGCCTTAGTACTAGTTTGTGGTGAACACATCACCTTGCTAGTGCTAACTCCTTTTGTGGTCTTCCTAAGCATATTATTATAAACAAATGTGTTCAGCTTAGGGATGTTACCATTTGGGCAATCATAGCTTAGATGCCCCTTTCTTTTACAAGCATAGCATATGCAACCTTTGTTTGCTTTATGCTTGTTTTGCTTGTATGGACATCTATCAACCTTGTGGCCCATCTCATTGCATCCATAGCATCTTCTTGTTGCAACTTGGGCTACCTTTCTTGACTCTTGATATATTGGGCATTTCTTAGTAGGATGCCCCAATTTCTTGCTCATGAGACAAGCGCTTTGTCCATCACTCTTCACTTGCTTGGCCTCCTTGATTGAAGCCTTTTGAGTGGCGGCTTCAACCTTGTCGGCCCAATTCTTATGTGGACACGTAGCCCACTCATGTCCATACAATCCACAACCATAGCACATACTTTTTCCATGTTTCTTGCTCTTGGTTGTGTTGGCCTTGCTTGAAATGTGATTCCTTTGTTGGGTTTTGAAGGAAGCAAGGTTTGAACCCTTCTCAAGCTTCTTCACCATGTTATCACGGTTATCTTGAGAAGGTTGTGCTTTCTCCTTACCCTTCAATCGAATCACATCTTTCTTTAATCTTTTCACCTCTTCTTTGAGCTCTATGTTTTCTATAAATTTTTGCTCAATCGAAGATTGGCTTGCTTGAGAAGCACACTCATTAGCACAAGAAATATTCAATTGAGATTGTGTACAAGTGAGTGTGTGAGTAGGAGGTTGAGATGATTTTACCGTTGTAATCACAACCTCATGAGCCACCTCAAGCATGATGCTTGATTCTACTAATTCTTCATGAGAGCACTTGAGATGAACATAGTTTGCTTGTAGCACATTATATTTGCTTGAGAGTTCATCTAATTTTGCCTTGAGCTCAAAGTTTTCCTTCTCTAGTTGTGAAACACTAGAAGAGGAGTTAGTAACTAAAGCATGCTCAATTGATAATTTTTCATACCTCTCATTTATGGCCTTTAGCTCTTGCAATTTGGAGATGAGAAACTTTTCTTGATTTTGAAGTGATTGCTCTTGTTTCTCATTTTCTTCCTCTAGCTCATCATTCTTCTCAACTAGCTTCATGAGAATGAGCTTGTCTTTGTTGCTTAGATGATCAAGAGTGTAGCTATCTTCAATTTCAATATCACTCTCTTCTTGATCATCTACTCGTGCTATCTCCTTGGCTTGATCTTTCTTGCTAGCCTTCTTCTTGCTTTTCTTGGCCATGAGACACAAGTGATGAGTATCATGAGATACTGAGGTTGACTCATCACTTGGCCACCACCGGGCTTGAGCCTCATCATCATAGACTGCCTGCTGTCCGGCTGCCTCAGCCATACCGAACACGTCTGGTAGGGATACCGGACACGTCCGGCATGCGCTTGCAGACAGTGCAGTCACCTCGGCTTGCACCTCTTGCTCCGGCTCGGCGCTCTTGAGATCTTGTGAGGCTTCTTCGCTGCATGAAGACATAATGGACATATTTTCCATTGACTCGACCTCAAGTGCATCATCGCATTTGGATTTTCCATATAACTCAATGAGTTTGGTCCAAATGAGATGAGCACTCTCTGGAGGTGGTTGTCCATTGAATATTGCCTCATCTTGAACCTCTGCACTCAATGTACTCAAAATGATATTAATAGCTTGAGCATTTAGTTGCACGCATATCTCTTCCTCTTTTGATAAATTCTTATAGTTGCTCCAATCAACTATAGGAAGAGGTATGCTTGCAAACACAATATGCTCAACAAGAGGACTAATATCTCTAAAAGCATTGAGTACATGAATTGACCAAGATAGAAAGTTTGAACCATCATTTTGGAGAAGCATCGGCTCCAACTCGATAGGCGTCGACATCCTTTTCTCACGGCGGTGAAGCTTTAGGTGAGAACCTCGCTTTGATACCAATTGAAAGGATTTAGGATGTCGCCTAGAGGGGGGTGAATAGGCGTTTCTGAAAAATCAACACCTTTAAAAGCGGAAACGATTAGTAATAGGAGTTTCCAAAATGGAAACTCCAAATCAAAGTAATACAACCCCTCACAAGTTAGCCACAAAGTATATAAAAGATACTAGATAAACCTAGGGAGCCAAACAACGGCAACCAAAGAGTTGAATCAAAATGCACTAGTCAGTTAATGTCGGAAGTCCCGACAGTTTGGGTCAGAACTTCCGACGTGTTAGAAGTCCTGACGTTTGGGTCAGAACTTCCGACGTGTCAGAAGTCCTGACAGTTTGGGTCAGAACTTCCAACGCAAACTGTCAGCACTTCTGACCCCTACGGGAAATGAACTACAAGTGCTAAAATGAACTTTGTGATGCCGATAACTTACAAACCCACTTCCTAGTGGTAAGGTAAGGTGTTGGGTCACTCTCTTGACGTTGATAAGCCACCACTCCGTAGATCAAGGCCCAAACCCTAAGAAATAGCTAGAGAGAGGAAGATAACCAAATACATGTAAATTCGAGCAAATCACAACAACAACAAGCACGCGGGAGACAAGAATTTATCCCGAGGTTCGGTAGCCCCACAAAGGAGCTCCTACGTCCTCGTTGTTGAGGTGACCACTTAGGTCGAAGTCTCTTCCACCTCCTTGCCTCACTCAAGGATACCACAAAGGTCACTTGAGTTTCTTCACTAGAAATCAAGGGTAATACAAACTTCCCAAGGCTCTTCCACAAGATGGAAGCTCTTGGGCAACGCCTAGCCGGCTAGGGGGAAATCCCCAAGAGTAACAAATGCAAATCAAACCGGCTTGACGAAGAAATCAAGTGCTCAAGCTTGCTTAAAGTGTTTTTCTCACTCAATCCACTCTCCAATCACTCAAACCCTTTGGGAATTGAAGTTGGAGGCAAAGGAGAGAAGAGTGGCGAGCCTAGAATGCTTGGGGGCTGTTTTGGCCGAGTGTTTGTTGCAATGAAATGAGTGGGCAACGGTTAGAAATGAGGAGAGGGGTATATATACTCCAAGGCAAAATCTAACCGTTCAGATCTACGTCGGGAGTTCCGACGTAGATCTCGGGACTTCCGACGTATGAAGAAAACATTGTTCATGCGAGGTCAAAGTCCACTTGAGACAGCCAACGTCGGGACTTCCGACGAACGTCGGGACTTCCGACGGTCGGAACTTCCGACACACGTCGGGACTTCCGACGTGCACAGTCAGCAGGTCAGTAGAACCATCGATGCCGGGACTCCCGGCTTGGGTCAGGACTTCCGACTGTCGGGAGTTCCGACTCATGTCGGGACTTCCGACGTCCACAGTCATCGCACAGGCAGTGACTGGGAGTCAGCACTTCCGGCAAGAGTCATGACTTCTGACTGTCGGGAGTTCCGGCTTACGTTGGGACTTCCGACACCAACAGTCATAGAAAATTATTCTATGTGCTCATGAAGTGCTAGAGTGTCTCTCTTTTGATTTAATTATTATGCTTGAGCACTCTATCTTCCTCAGACCACCTAAACTTGCATCCCTCTTAATAGTACGGCATACCTATTAACTCAAGATCAAAAGAAAAACAAAATTGAACCTTTTGAGTTGATCTTCTTTAAATTGATGCCGTGTCTTTCAATCTTCATCAAGTGAGGGTGCCAACATGTCAATATTGAACTTTTCACTTGAGCATAGCCATCTTGAGCATGTGACTTGATTCCATTCATCAAATATGAATAACTCCAAATGCATCAAGTCACTTTAATCAACTTGTCCAATATAGATTTGATCCTTCACATCAATATGACCATCTTAGCTTGATTAGTACCTCAACTAAATACAAGTACTTTCTTCTTCACCCTAGCTAGGTTCTTCGGCCATCAAGCCGTCGCTTGCCCTTCACCCTTGCTTAGTACCTCGAAGCCTTTCCTTGCTATCTTCACCATCTCAAGCCATTAAGTCACATCTTGTGTTGAATCATTCATTCATATGTATTATTATCTTTTTCATTTCAATTTAGCAAGCTTCAAATATGAGACCAATCCATATGCAATCCCTTATGTCTCATTAATTAATTCTTACAAGCTTGCTTTCACATAGAACATGGAAATCCCACAATAAATAAGCCTTTGCATGAATTCTATTTGCATTGTTGTCTTGTGCTTGAACTAGATTGTTTACACAATAACACATCATTTTGGCTTTCATTAAGTACCTGTGAGATAACCTATTACCTATCCACACTTAGCAAACGGGTTAGTTCTTTAATCACGTTGTCATTCAATCATCCAAAACCCACTAAAGGGCTAGATGCACTTTCACCCAATGGCTTGCACACCGAGCCAAGACTTACGTCCTCTACAATGACGAATTGTACAGGGGAAGTCCCTCTGGTGTCCTTCAACGATGCATCACCACTGAGGCAGGCCAAGCCTTGCTTCGGGACTTGCACATTGGAGCCTGTAGGCACCACGCGGCACCTCGGACGCTCGTGGGAAACGCTTTCCGCCAAGGGTTCTACTGGCCGACGGTGGTTGCCGACGCCACCAAGCTAGTACGCTCCTACGAAGGATGCCAGTACTACGCTCGGCAGACGCATCTCCCGGCCCTAGCCCTCCAAACCATCCCCATCACATGGCCATTCTCCGTGTGGGGGCTCGACATGGTCGGGCCTCTACAAAAGGCCCCCGGGGGCTACACCCATTTACTGGTATCAATCGACAAGTTCTCTAAATGGATCGAGGCTTGTCCGATCAATCGAATCAAATCAGAGCAAGCGGTGTTGTTCTTCACCGACATTATCCACAAGACACCCAAGGACCAACAGCCAAGTAGAACGAGCCAACGGCATGATCCTACAAGGCCTCAAGCCAAGAATTTACAACCGGTTGAAGAAGTTTGGCAAGAAATGGCTCGCCGAACTCCCATCAGTCATCTGAAGCCTAAGGAACACTCCAAGCTAAGCCACGGGGTTCATGCCTTTCTTCCTAGTCTATGGGGCCAAGGCCATCCTCCCCACTAACTTGGAATATGGCTCCCCAAGGCTACAAGCCTATAACGAACAAACTAACCACACCACCCGAGAGGACGCCCTTGACCAATTGGAGGAAGCCCGAGATGTCGCGCTGCTACACTCAGCTAAATACCAGCAGACCCTACGGCGCTATCAGGCCCGGCACGTCCGACACCGAGACTTGAAGGTAGGCGACCTGGTGTTGAGGCTAGCACAGAGCAACAAGGGCCGCCACAAGCTAACCCCGCCATGGGAAGGACCGTACATCATCGCCCAAGTACTAAAGCCTGGGACCTACAAGCTAGCCAACGAGAAGGGTGAAATCTTCACCAACGCTTGGAACATAGAACAGCTACATCGCTTTTATCCTTAAAATTCTAAGCATTGTATATATTGTTTCTCGGAATACAATTGAAACCCATTTTTAGTTGTTCTAATTTCTTGAGAAGTTCCCCGAGCCTATCGTTGGTCTCGGCAATACGATAACACTGTAAGGGAGACTCAGCTCTGCCTCTGCAGAACTGAATCTCCCTCGGGGGCTAGAGGGGGATTCCCCCTAAAGTCCCACACGCCGTTTCTTAGTCGTCTTTTAAAAAAATTCCTACGCCAAATCCTCTAGCACGCTCTGACGAATCGGTTGTGGAAAACCCAAGGACCAAAAGCCCGACTCAGGGCTAGAAGGCCGATTGAGTCACGAGATAGCCTAAGCCTCTGGGCTACGGTACTCCCTCACCACCTTTCGCCTAGGGGACGGCTTAGGCTCCAAAGAGGCTTTTTGCAAAGAAATCAGATCGGAGACAACAAGAGGGCAGAGGCTCGGAAATACAAGACAAACGATTAAAGAAACACGAGTACTTTAAAAAGAAAGGCCTCGATGGCCACAAGCATTACGATACAAATCTAATTCCTACTCTATTTACATGGCCACTTGGGCCTAGGTCAAGGCTCAGCACCTCCGGCATCGGCAGACGGCGAGGGAGGGATCACCTCCTCTTCAAACAACATTGCCAGCGCAGTGCCAGGGCCTTCCGCCGCCTCCAACAGCTTCGTCACCACCTCGTCAGCCTCGTCGTCATCATCGGGCAAGACATAGCCATCACTGATGGCTTGAAGGTCGACACCAACATAGTGCGAGGCGATGACGGCCAGCGTGTGCTTGACGCCCGTGTGTAGTGCTCCTCAGAGCTGCTCACACACTTGATCGCTCAGTGCAGTTAGACGGCTCCCAAGGGAGCTGCCTGACTGAACCCCCTCGACCGCCAGGGAGTCGCAGGCGGCATGGGCAGCGCTCTTCAGTGCCTTATGCTCCCCGATCTCGGTCTCGAGCACCGTCTGCACCGCGCTGGAAGCCTCGGCTGCCCGAGTAACCTCCGCTTGTGGCTCTACACCACAAAAAATGGAATGAGGTTGAGCAAGGGAAAAACAACCTAAATTAGGGGCGGAAGCCTACAGAACTCACCCTTGGCCTTCTGCTCCCAGTGTCGGGTCTCGACCTGATAGGCCTCGGCTTTCTCCTTCCAGTGCTGGGCCTCGGCCTGGGAAGCCTCGGCCTTCTCCTTCAGGCGTTGGGCCTCGACCCAAGAAGCCTCGGCCACCCTGGAAGCTTCACTCCCCAGCTCTGCGTCACACAAGGAAGTTAGGGAATGAACATAAGGAAAATAAAATAAAATAAGGGGACTAGGACTCACCCTTGGTCGTCCCCCTCCAAACCACAGCCTTAGTTCGTGAGGCCTCAGCTGCTGTTAGGGCCTCATCCAAAGCACCTTTTGTTAGCCAGTGCGCATTTTGTTCCGCCCCTAGCTGCCCAGCTAGAGCCGTGGCCGAGGCCGTAGCTTCTACGGCTCGAGCCCTGAAGGCATCCTGATCACTGGCCACAGGGTGAGCTCCTCCTCCAACTCCTTGACCCATGTCGCCAGAGGGGCGAGCTGCTCCTAGGCCGTGGCCGCCTCGACCTTCACGTCGGCACAACGAAGGTGGAGGTCCTCGACCTCTGTGCTCCACGCCGACAGGAGCTCGTTGGTGCCGGCAAGAAGGCCCTTCTATCGCTGAAGCTGGTCCTAGACATCCCTCTCCTAGCGGAGGAAGACCGACTTTCCAAGAGATCGGGTCTCGAGCTCCTGGGGGAAACAGAACAGGGGTCAATCCCTACAAAGAAAGCTCGAAAAAAGACCACCGCATGGGAAAAGAAAGCACGAACCTGGGCGACTCTGGGCAAATCGTTGGCCACCACGGACAACGCCGTCCATAGAGACCGCTCCGCCAGCTAGCGGTACTGCTCGAACGTGTCCCAGCGACCGCCCTCGGCCACGTCCTCGAGGGCAAATAGAGGCCTTGCCTCAGGATCATCCCGGCTTTGCCATAGGCACGCGGGTGGTTCCACCCGTGAGGTTTGGGTTGCACCCGCGTGAGGACTAAGCTTCCCTCGCACGGAGTTGGAACCGGCTATTCCACGACACCGATCGCATTGGCGCTGGCCATCTCTTGCGCCCGGGAAGTATCATTGGAGGAGATCGGAAGAATCTCCACCTCCCGGGAGCTCTCTCGCAACGGCGGTAGGCCCTGAACCAAGGGTGCCGCCAAGGCCTTCGCCGCCTTCATCTCCATTTCCTAGGCTAGCAGCCCCGCCATGATCGCATCAGCATCGGTGGTCCCAGGGGCTTCAGCCTCTGCCATCGTGGCCTTGGTGGTCCCGGGGGCTTTGGCCTCTGCCATCGTGGCCTCGGTGGTCCCGAGGGCTCCGGCCTCCGCCATCGTGGCCTCAGCGGTCTCGGGGGCTCTGGCCTCCGCCATCGTGGCCTCGGCGGTCGCGAGGGCCCCGGTGCCCGCCGCAGCGGCCTCGATGGTCCCGGGCGCCGCAGTCTCTGTCGCCCCGGCCTGCGAAACCCTAGGGACCTCGGTCCTGGTGGTCTCGGCGGCCAAGGGAACCTCGGCCGCATCCGACCCACGAGCCTGACCATCGCGGGGTGGAGGCGCTACCTCCCCTTCCTATGTCAGGGCCACCTCGGCAGCCCCTCCTGGAGGGGCCGGCTCCTTGGGGTCGGCCCTCGCCGACGCCGCGCCATGACGCAGGGCGGCTTGCGCCTCTACCACCCAGTGGGCGGTGGAGCCGGGGTTAACCTTGAGTGCTTTGAGGGGCGCCAAGGTAGGCACCTCCGCAGGCCGCTTCCGGCTAAGGACAAGATGATCATAGGGTCAGTACAAGACAAAAGAACGAATGGAAGGCACTGTGACCCCACCAAAAATACACCTACCTCGAGTGGAGCGGCAACCGCTTTGCCATGGCGACCCTCGTCCACAAAGGCAGCGGTGGCAGTAGAGGCATCGCCTCTGTGTCCATCGATGCCGGTTGATCCTCAACAGACCTCGGCACCCCCTCGGTCCTCTACGGGGGCAGTCACCTCCACCACCACTTGTTCCACCACCGCCGTCGAGCCCACCGGGCTGACGGCATGTTTGCCCAATGCCCGCACCTCTGGCGTGTCAGCCTCGGCCCTAGAGCGGGCAATTACCGACCCCGGGTCCACTCCTCCTCCTCCCAGGAGTGTCGGGCTGCTTGCCAACACCCCAGGCACCACCTCCACCATGTTAGGGAGATGGTCTAGGGGACCTCACCCCACCTCGCCCTGATCATCCCTGTCTGAGGCCTCCATCGACAGCGACGGCGACAGGGATTCCTCCAACGGGAGACCATCCTTCCTTTGTTGACGGCGGCGCTTGTCCAGCTCCTCGCGCACGAGGATCTTCTTTGTGCGCTTCGCCGCCTTGGCGTCTTTCCATTTTTTCTACGCGTCGGCATGCGCTCGGTTGATCGCCCGCCGCCTCACATCCTCGGGAACGGGTGGCGGAGAGGAGTGCACATCCCTCATCCCCTGTAGGAACAACGAACGCGCATAAGGGAACAAGAAGTAAGAAGAAATGGAGGAGGCTTAGAGGCTACAGTGGCACATGACTTACCAGCGAGAGGAACCCCCGCGACGGTCGCATCGCGATGGGGGTCAAGTTGCCACCCCTCAGCTTCGCCTCTACCGTCTCCCCCACCCGACAAAGAATTTCCTCATCGGAAAGGGTGGAGGAGGACATCCGGATGCCCTCAATGGCTCACCTGGCTTCATCTCGAGCAGCCGCCACCGCCGAGCCATCAGCGGTAGCACCCTCCAGCGATGGAAGGCAGCCATGACCACAGCCACGGTAAGGCCATGGCCCCATAGCCTCTCCAGCCCCTCTAGAAGCGGCTGTAGCTTGGGCTGGTCGTCCTTCGGGACGCCGTACTTCCACCTCTCCGGGCAGCTCCCCACAATCCGCCTAGTGTAGGGGGAAGTCCTCCATCGTCGTTACGAAGGTAGAACCAGCTCGTGTACCATCGGCGATTGGATGACGCGAGCTGGGCTAGGATGTAGAGGTGCTGGCAGTCCTGGCGCACTTAGAGAGTGCAGCCACTAGCCCTTGTCGCTTTCCTCGTGCCCAACGTGCCCGTCGGCTTAGTGGTGTGCCCCGCCCAGAAGAGATGGAGCCACAACTCCCAATGGGGAGCAATCCCCAAGTACCCCTCGTAGACAGCAATAAAGATGGCCGCCTGTGCGATGGAGTTGGTGTTGAAGTTGTGGAGCTCCACGCCATAGTAGTGCGGGAGCGCCCGCATGAACCGATCCGCCAGGACACCGAGACCGCGCTCGTGAAAGGAGACGAAGCTCACAACGTAGCCATCGCAAGGCCTCAGCTCTAGCTCACCTTACAGAGCGATCCACTCCGGTCTGTTGGGGTCCATCACCGGACGAAGGAGTCCGCCATCGACAAGCAACTGGAGTGTCTCCATGGTAATGTCGGAAGGATCCCAGGGGTCCACCTCGACAACAACGATGTCGCTGGCCATGAGTGCGGTGGAGGGATTGGAGGCGGCGGTGAGTTTTTCTCTCACTCTCTTGCTTTTTCCCGCTTTCTCCCTGGCTCGCTCTTCTCCCTTCTTCTTCCTGGCACCCGCTGCTCTAGCGACGGCTTGATGGAGGCAGAGCTAATGCAGGCAAGGTAAGGTGAGGAGGGGCAAGACTCTTCGAGTATTTATGCAGGGGGAAGACGAAACGAACGGGCGATGAAATTGGGGAAGTTTTCCCTCAATCCGGCGTGGTTAACCACGACCCGATTTTGCCGCCCACGCGCCCACTTCTTTCTCATTAATTGCGGGAACAGTTACGTCCCATCCACCATGTCGCGCTCGGCCACTACAGTAGCAGGCGTCATTTCGCCTCCCTAGGAAACTGCCTCAAAAGGCGCGCCACCTATTGCTGAGCCGATGGGGAAGATATTCCCCCCGCCCTATTCCTTTCAGATGAAGGAACCAGGCTCTGAGCCTATTACGGTCCAGGGGTTCGAAGGCTGGGCCCCTAGGGGTTTCGACAGCTGCCCTAGGACAGCAGAGTCAGGGACGACTGCAGGTGAGCCTATACGGGGCTGAGGCCCAAGCAAGCGAAATGCTTGGGACGCCCTAAGTTGTGTCCGAGACCAGCAGGGAGGTCTCTAAATGGGATCCCACCGTAGGGAGGCACTGAGCCACTGAGGCCCAACGAACGGCCTCGGCACCCACTTGAGAAACCCTCTAGTACTCTTGGAGTGTGTCTCTAGACCGCTAGCTGTCCCCTAGCGAATAGGGCACGGGCCTCCACTCGGACTTACCCGATAACAGCTCACCGGAAGTGCCAACGCTCGTGCCCACCAAGGGTAGCCTGGCACATTCCACCCCTCCTTCCGAGCGAAAATGAAGCGCGAGGGTCATACAAAAAAGCTAGGGGAACCCTCGATGGACCTCTTGCCCCGTGTAGAGGCTAGGGGGCTCTTCCTACAACCTTGCCGAGACCCCGCGACCTAGGCTTGCGCCCAAAGGGGCCTCGGCAAACAAACCCTCATGCGCGAGGGGCGTATAAAAAAGCCAGGGGAACTCTTGACGGACCTCTCACTCTGTGTAGAGGCTAGGGGGCTCTTCCTGCAACTTTGCCGAGACCCAGCGGCCCAGGCTCGCACCCGAATGGGCTCGCCAAACAACCCCTCCGTCTGAACGAAAAGGATATGTGAGGATCGTACAAAAAAGCCAGGGGATCCCTGACCGCCCTCTTGCTCTGGGCAGAGGCTCGAGGGCTCCTCCTACACCCAAGACAAAGACAAGAAACCTAAGCCCATGCTAGAAGTATCGTTACGAATACGACAAAGGGCACCGAGCCTGTTACGGTCCAGGGGTTCGAAGGCTAGGCTCCCTAAGGTTTTGACAGCCGCCTTAGGGCAACAGAGTTAGGGATGACTTTGGGCGAGCCTACGAATGTCTGAGGCCCGAGCGAACAGTCGCTCGGGGCATTCCAAGTTGTGTCCGAGACCGGTAGGGAGGTCTCCGAATGGGATCCCACCGTAGGGAGGCATCGAGCCACCGAGGCCCAGCGAATGGCCTCGGCACCCACTAGAGACACCCTCTGGTACTCTTGGAGTATGTCTCTGGACCGCTAGCCATCCCCTAGCGAATGGGGCATGGGCCTCCACTCGGACCTACCCGATAACAGCTCATCGGAAGTGCCAATGCTCGTGGCCACCGAGGGTAGCCTGGCACATTCCACCCCTCCTTCCGAGCGAAAAGGAAGCGTGAGGGTCGTACAAAAAGCCAGGGGAACCCCTGACAGACCTCTTGCTCTGTGCAGAGGCTAGGGGGCCCTTCCTGCAACCTTGCCGAGACCCCCGCGACCCGAACTCGCACTTGTGGGCACAGCAAATACGATAAAAGCTCCTCACTCGAACACAAAAACGAAAAAAGCCCCTAGAGGAGTAACTCCACTCCTCCAAGGCCTCGGGGGCTACACCCGGCGGGTGCGCTCGCGTGCACCCACCGAAACCTCAAGGAGCAAAACACAATCCCTATGGGAGCGACTGCAAGCCAAGTCTCGATAAACCCTCAGGGAGAGTGCACTCACTCCCCCTGAGGCTCAGGGGCTACTATCGGGTACCATAAAATGGGGTACCCCGAGCGTACACCAAAAAGGGGCACTTAAATCCCATCAACGACAAAGTTAGAGGATAAGCCATGGGCTCATCACCAGCCCTGTCCGAGCCCACCCAGCTCTCCGCCTCGCCTTAGGCCTCTCACGGGAGGTCTCGGTGTCCTGACATGATCTCTGCCTCGCATGAGGCCTCTCACGGAAGGCCTCGGTAAGGAGACCAATCTCCGTCTCACGTGAGGCCTTATTCTTTATATCGCTTGAGGCCGGCTTGTCCATAGCCCATCGCCCCCACCTCGACCGGTCTTCCCGACAACACGTCACGTCCCATTAATACGTCTAACCACTCCCGTAATCTCAGCCGGACGACGGCTCGACACCACGGAATGGCTGACGGGACCTGAGGTCGCATCAGTGCCATACCGGCTAAGACAGGGCACGGAGGGGATTACCGGCCACTGTATTCTAACACTGTGCCCATGATCGACGCCCGCACTACACTGTGCCCCACGATCCCTGCCTCGAAAACAACACGACATGGGTAGCCTGACCTAGGTCATCATCGCCTCCGAACCAGCACACCAGATCAACCGCTCCCTCCAGGCCTTAGCACTCTACACCAGGGTCTCGGCAATCTCGGGATTCACGTCTGTTGAGACCCCCCACCATGGTGCGGCCTCGACACCAACTGAGCCTCAGCCTCATGCACAATCAATCCACAGCGACCCGCACGCTGACCGCCACACCCGCTCCGAGGCAGCCCTGGAGCTCCCATGACACACAGGATCGGATGTGACCAGCACACCGCCCTAGTGCTCCAAGGACAGACCACTCCGACGACTATGTCGCCACAGGAATAGGCTACAGGGCTCGGACGCGCCGCCTCTATTCGCACGACGCCGTATAGTTAGCACATGTACTGCCCTTGTCCTCCCTTCAAACTATAAAAGGAAAGGACTTGGGCTATTTCTAGAGGGGGATAGGTTCTCATGAAGAACAACACTCTATAACACACGTGAAAGCATCTAGGCCCCTAGTTGGGTTTCGGTGATTAATGACAATACAAGATTACTATGACTAACGTGTGTTTTGTAGAGGCAATTAAGTTAGGTTATGGTAATGGAGATCGATTGGGCAATCAAAGTTGTCATGCCCCTACGATGGAAAACGTTTTGGTTTTCAAAGGATGGATGACAAGGTTAAGGATGACTAGTTCTAAGTGTCGATTAGAGTTGGAGTGACACTTAGAGTAGTTTAGGACTTTGTTTTTCCTTTGGCCGTACTATTAAGGGGGGTATGGATGGGTAGCTTGACCTAGTTGAGTCTAGTGAGTTAGGTGTGGTGCACACTTGTTAAAACTAGCTCCAGGTAGCTCCTATGAATGCCTAAGATCCTTTGGAGCAAACTTCATTCACATATGATCGAAAGTTAGAAGTGAATGGAGGATCAAATGCTGACCGGACGCTAGCCCCGGTGCGACCAGACGCTGGCCGCAGGGTCCGGTTAGTTCATTTGATCAGCTGTCTACGTTCGGTGCGACCAGACGCTGAAGGGGTCATGTGACCGGACGCTAAAAGGCAGCGTCCGGTCGACTCCAGTAAGGTTCCAGAGAAGGGAATCTACGATCAGTACTAACCGGACCCTGAGGGTTCAGCGTCCGGTCGAGTCCAATAAGGGTCTAGTAAGGGTTTCATGCGACCGGACGCGTCCGGTCAGTGCTGACTGGACCCTGCCAGCATCCGATCAACTCTTTTTTACTGGTTCATAGGTTGAACTGACCGGAGCGTCTGGTCAATACGACCGGAGCGTCCGGTCACCCCGTAGAAGCTCATAACGGTTCGTTTTTCAGGCTGCCTTATAAATAGAAGCTCCACTCATGTGTGGAGTGACTTTTTGCTCATTCCAACAGCTGAGACACATGTTTGTGAGTGCCAAGAAGAGCAAGGTCCTAGTGAGGTGATTGAGATTTGAGAATCCAAGAGAGTAGCCTCATTAGTGAATCAAGAGTAGTCAAGTGTGCATCTATCTTCTCATTAGGCTTCGTGTGGTCAAGTGAGAGTTCGTGCTTGTTACTCTTGGTGATCGCCATCACCTAGATGACTTGGTGGTGATTGGAAACTTGGTGTTCACCCGACGGAGCTTGTGGGTGACCCAACTCAAGTTGTGAGCGGCTTTGGGTGATTCGCCGCGATGGAGTGTCGAAGAACAACCCTTAGAGAGCACTTGATCCTTGCGCAGATCAAGGGGGAGCTACACCCTTGCGCGGGTGCTCCAACGAGGACTAGTGGGGAGTGGAGACTCTCCGATACCTCAGCAAAACATCGCCATGTTCCTCTCTCCATTTACTTTGAGCATTTACTTTAAGTATTTACCTTGAGCAATTCAATTCTTGTCTTTACATTTATAGAATTGCCATTGCTAGAGTAAGTTTGGAACATAGGTTGCAAGTCCTTTGTGTACGTTAATTTGATAGAAATACTTTTCTAGGCACAAGGGGTTAATTGGGCTATCCAGTAGGATTTGACTATTGCAAGAAAATTTAGAATTAGCCCAATTCACCCCCCTCTTGGGCATCTTGATCCTTTCAATTGGTATCAGAGCCTTGTGCTCACGTTTTTAAGCTTAACCGCTTAGAGCAAGATGTCTCATAGGGATGGACCACCTCCTATCTTCGAGGGGGATGATTTTCCATATTGGAAAATTTGCATGGAGGCATACCTAGAAGCTCTAGACGTTGGAATACTTAGAGCCGCCTCTCAAGGGTTCCTAACACCTAAGAATCCCGCACAACTTCAAGGCGATGAAGTGAACTATGAAAAATGGAATGCAAAGGCTCGCAACACCATCTTTAGAGGCCTTTGCAAAGATGTGTTCAACCTACGTAAGGAACCACAAAGACGCCCATGCACTATGGTCGGACGTTTGTGCGCTCCATGAGGGAACTAAGAGTGAGCAGTGAGGAACGCTATCATCTTGTGATTAAAAAGCTAAATTCATTTGAGATGCTTCCCAAAGAATGTGCTAATGAGATGTATTCACTGTTTGAATGTTCTTGTAGAGGAAGTCAATGGGCTTGGACTTACTCAAATGTCACCATCCTGACGTTGTGAGAAAGATCTTGAGTGTCCTTCCCCATTGAACAAATATGGCCATATTGTGACCGTGCTACACCAAGGTGATCTTTCTACCGCTACACCGACACAAATCTTGGGAAAGATCAATGCTCATGAGATGTACATGCACATCACCCCACAAGATGGTTCATCCTCTACAAAGAAGAAAGAGAAGGACTTAGCATTCAAAGCGAGTCAAGATAACGGCAAAGCAAGACTTGAGTATGAGAGCTCAAGTGATGAAGAAGATGATGAAGAAAGTCTTGCTCTCATAGTGAAGAAGACCGCCAAGATGCTAAAGAAGCTAAACAAGAGTGGCATCAAGTTTGATGGCAAGAAGAAGAAGTTCTTCACTAGCTCAAGAAGAAAGCCAATCTCCGAGATGGATTGCTACAATTGTGGCAAACTTGGCCATCTTGCTCATCAATGCACAAAGCCCGAGAAAGACAAGTTCAAAAACAAGAACAAGGGCAAGAAAGATGACTCAAGCAATGAAGATGAAGATGAGAAGAAAAAGAACAAGCCATACAAGAAGAGAGATGGCAAAAAGAGAGACTTCCACAAGAAAAAGAAGAGTGGAAAGGCCTACATCATCGGTGATTGGCTCACGAACATTGATTCATCAAGTGGATCATCCGATGATGATAGTGACAATGAGAAGGTGGCTCCCATTGCTATTGATCTTGCATCTTCACTGCCACCATCGCCATCATCCTCTACACACCTATGCCTTATAGCCAAGGGTGAACGCAAGGTAACTAAGAGTGATGATAGTAGTGATGATGAGCATGCTAGTGATGATGATAGCGATAGCGATGATGATGATTCACCTACATATGATGATCTTGTCAAAATACTAAGAAAATACACTAAGATCATTAGAAAGAGTAGAGCTACAAATGAAAAGCTTGATGCTAAAAATGATTCACTCTTAGCTAAGTGTGATACATTGGTAAAGACTAATGATGAGCTTAGAGAAACTAATGATGGTATATCATCCAAACTCAAGGAGCTCAAATCTTCCAAGAAAGAGCTTAAAGATAAACATGATAAACTTGAGTGGGTGCACAATGAACTCATCACTAGCCACAACAAGCTAAAAGATGAATACACTACTCTTAAGATTAATTCATGATACTCTTGTTATTGCTCAAGAATTTTTACCAAATGAGCCACATGATGCTACTAACCATGTTGTCAAGATTGATATAGCTACTTCATGTGATGATTTAATTGATGAGAGCATTGAGCATGGATCTAGTAGCAAAGGCAAGCAAGTGGTTGAGTGCAATGACTATGATGAGTATGTCAAGCTCAAGAGTGATAATGAGAAGCTCATGAAAGATCTTGAAGAGATGAAAAGCCATAACATCATTGTGCTAGAAACTCTTGATCATGACAAAGAGTTGATTCTTGAGGATGAGAAGCTCAAAGAAGAAAACAAGAAGCTCAAGGAAGAAAAGAAAGATGATGCTCTAAAAGAAGAAAATAAGAAGCTCAAGTTGGAGAAAGAGCATCTCAAGATTGGATTGAGCAAGTTTGCTAGAGGCAAGCATCTCCAAAGTGAGCTACTCATGAACACCATCATGAAGATGGATAGAAGTGGCGTTGGATATGTGGCAAGTGTAGAAAAGAAGAAGGCTCAAGCTCAACAACAACAATCAAAGCCAAAGCCAAAGCCAAAGAGATGTTTTGAGTGTGGACAAGAAGGCCACTTTGCTCATGAGTGTCAAACTCCACCGCCACAACCCTTGCCGAAGCATGCTAGACCCTTTGCTTTCAATGCTCACTACATGCTTAGAAAAGATTCAAGTGGAAAGATGAAAGTCATGTTCTTAGGACCCCCCAACAAGAGTAGACCTAAGAAGATTTGGGTGGCTAAGTCACTTATTGAGAAGGTGAAGGGTTCTCAACAAGTTTGGATTCCTAAAGTTTGAATCTCATGTGTGTAGGTGAACTACAAGACCGGTGAAAGTCATTGAGTTATTGATAGTGGTTGCACTCAACATATGACCGGTGATCCTCGTATGTTCACCTCACTAGATGAAGAGATAGATGGGCAAGAGAAAATAACATTTGGAGATAACTCAAAGGGCAAGGTTAAAGGATTAGGCAAAGTGGCAATATCAAATGATCATTCCATCTCCAATGTGCTATATGTTGCTTCATTGAGCTTCAACTTGCTATCCGTTGGGCAATTGTGTGATCTTGGCTTCCAATGCTTGTTCACCAAGAAGGAGGTTGTTGTATCCAAGGTAGATGACAATCAAGTGATATTCAATGGATTTAGATACAACAACTTATATCTAGTTGACTTCACCTCCGAAGATGCAAATTTGAAGACTTGTCTATTCACCAAAACAACTCTTGGGTGGCTATGGCATAGAAGACTTGCTCATGTTGGGATAAGCTCACTCAAGAAGCTTATGAAGAATGATTTGGTGAGAGGGTTGAAGGATGTGAAGTTTGAAAAGGACAAGCTTTGTAGTGCATGTCAAGCCGGCAAGCAAATTGCAAACACTCATCCAACCAAAGCTTTCATGTCAACCACAAGAGTGCTAGAACTCCTACACATGGATTTATTTGGACCAACAACATACAAGAGTTTGGGAGGAAATCTCTATTGTCTTGTGATTATGGATGACTATTCAAGGTACACATGGGTGTTCTTCCTTCATGACAAATCCAAAGTTGCCTCTTGCTTCAAGAAGTTTGCCAAGAGAGCTCAAAATGAATTTGAAGTGAAGCTCAAGAAGATAAGAAGTGACAATGGCAAAGAGTTTTACAACACAAACATAGAAGCTTATTGTGATGAAGTTAGAATCAAACATGAAGTCTCCGCAACTTATACTCCTCAACAAAATAGTGTAGTTGAGAGGAAGAACCAGACTTTGATCACTCTTGCAAGGACAATGCTAGATGAGTACAACACCCCCGAAGCTCTATGGGCGGAAGCAATCAATACCGCATGTTATGCATCCAACCGCCTATTCCTTCAAAAATTCCTTGGCAAGAAACCTTATGAGTTGCTCAATGGGAAGAAGCCGGACGTCTTATTCTTTAGGGTGTTTGGTTGCAAATGCTACATCTACAAGAAGCGGCAACACCTAGGGAAGTTTCAAAGATGTGATATAGGTTTTCTTGTTGGTTACTCATTGAAGTCCAAAGCATATAGAGTATTTAATCATGCCATCGGCTTGGTTGATGAAACATATGATGTGGAATTTGATGAATCTAACGGCTCCCAAGGAGCACATGAGAATCTTAATGATGTAGGTGATGAACCATTGAGAGAGGCTATGAAGAATATTCCAGTGGGAGACATCAAGCCAAAAGATGATGAAGATGATGCACAAGTCATTAACCAACCTTCTTCATCAAGTGTACCACAAGATGGTGAAAAAGATGGGAGAGTAGAAAATGAAGATACTCATATCTCCCATGAGAAAATGATGGTACAAGCACAAGATGTTGATGCTCCACAACCTTCTCCTCAAGTGGTCAATAGAAGAAATACACCTCTCCTATAAGATCATCCACAAGATCTCATCATAGGGAGTCCATCAAAGGGTGTAATGACTCAATCTCAAAAACTTACTTCATTTATTGCTCATCACTCTTTTGTCTCTTGCTATGAGCCTACTAAAGTAGAAGAAGCTCTTAAAGATCTGGACTGGATCAATGCCATGCATGAAGAGTTGAACAACTTCACTCGCAATGAAGTTTGGACTCTTGAAGAGCGACCAAAAGGTGCAAGAGTCATTGGAACAAAGTGGGTGTTCCGCAACAAGCAAGATGATCAAGGTGTTGTTGTGAGGAACAAGGCTAGACTAGTAGCAAAGGGGTTCTCTCAAGTTGAAGGTTTGGATTTTGGAGAGACCTTTGCACTGGTTGCAAGATTAGAAGCCATCCGTATCCTTCTTGCATATGCATCACATCATGAAATGAAACTATATCAAATGGATGTGAAAAGTGCATTTTTAAATGGCTTTATTAATGAACTAGTCTATGTTGATCAACCTCCCGGGTTTGAAGACCCTAGATATCCTAATCATGTTTATAGGTTGTCCAAGGCACTATACGGGCTTAAACAAGCCTTCGGGACTTCCTCATTGAAAAGGGCTTCACCATTGCGAAGGTCGACACCACACTATTCACCAAGAAGCTTGATGGGCATATCTTCATTTGTCAAGTATATGTTGATGATATCATCTTTGGATCATCAAATGAAGACTCATGCAAAGAATTTGGTGAATTGATGTCGAAGGAGTTCGAGATGTCAATGATTGGTGAGCTTATATTCTTTCTTGGTTTTCAAGTCAAGCAAATGAAAGAAGGCATCTTCATCTCTCAAGAGAAATATACAAAAGATCTTCTCAAGAGATTCAAGATGGATGAATGTAAGCCAATCAAGACACCAATGCCTACAAATGGACATCTCGACCTAGATGAGGGAGGTAACCTGGTTGATCAAACTCTCTACCGTTTTATGATTGGTAGCTTATTATATTTAACCGCATCTAGGCCCGACATCATGTTTAGTGTGTGTATGTGTGCTAGATTTCAAGCTAGTCCTAAGGAAACACATTTAATTACCGTAAAAAGAATCCTTAGGTATCTTAAGCACACACCAAGCATTGGCCTTTGGTATCCCAAAGGAGCTTTATTTGAATTAATTGGCTATTCCGATTCGGATTACGCTGGATGCAAAGTTGATAGAAAGAGCACATCCAGAGGGTGCCATTTGCTTGGTAGATCACTTGTATCTTGGTCCTCCAAGAAACAAAATAGTGTGGCTTTGTCCTCCGCCGAAGCGGAATACATTGCCGCGGGTGCTTGTTGTGCACAAATATTATACATGAAACAAACTTTGCTAGACTATGGTGTTGTTCTAGAAAAGGTACCTCTTTTGTGCGACAACGAAAGTGCGGTAAAACTTGCAAATAATCCGGTTCAACACTCTCGCACCAAGCACATAGATATCTGCCATCACTTTCTAAGAGATCATGTTGCCAAAAATGATATATCACTAGAAGGTGTAAGATCCGAAGATCAATTAGCGGATATCTTCACTAAACTGCTAGATGAGGCTACATTTTGTAGACTGCAGAATGAGCTCAATGTGCTTGATTTTAGTAACTTCACTAAAAACTGAACTTTTGTTGTCCCTTGCATTCATTGAAATTTACAACATGCTTAATTTGTGGCAATGCATAT
>NW_027096390.1:0-40000 GCF_019320115.1 Miscanthus floridulus | reverse complement strand
GTACAGAATCTGCCATGAAAAGTAACAACTATTGGAATGATCAATAGTCACTTTGATTGAAAGGTCCTCAAGTTGGAAACATATCTATAAGTGGTTGAGGAACCTTAGTTTAGTTTTGAGATGATCTAGAAGCATGATAAGCAATGAGTACAAGGCCATTTGATTATAGAGTGTACTTGGCACACATTTGGTACTAATTTTTGAAGATCAAGATCAAACTCAAGATGAAGATGAGGTTTAAGTTCTAGTGACAATTGGAAATCATTTGATAGAAAGAAAAGGACTTAAACAAGTAGAAAGAAAAATACTTAAAGAAAGATTCAAGGTTTCTCATCAAAATTAAATCCATCACTTGGATCAGTCAATCAAGTCATTTCAAGTGAGTGTTAAGAATGGTTCTTTGGAGAGGTCACTTCTCCCTATCTGTAGGGGTTTGCCGCCTTTTGTAGGTAAACCAAGTGTGGTACTTGGAAGGCTAACATGAAAGTGATAATCTAAGGGACATTTGAGATGCTTAAGTTAAAGCAATCAAAAGGGTTGATCTAAAAAGCAAGCAACACCCAAAAGAGAGCAAGTCAAGGAATTTCAAGTGGTATTCTCACATTTGGTGCTCTCAAGCAAGCAAAGATAAAGTGAAGATGAAAGCCAACCACAACAAGAAGTGCACTTGATCATTAGTGGTTCTCAAATCATATGGGTGAAGAATGGATTTCATTATTAATGATTGGTCTTCACCAAGCTTATAAATGGACTTCACATTGCTATTGTGGAGGTTAATTGGAATCTAATGACTATCCTCTACTCCAAGATAGCAAATGTATCATTATAATGTGCATGATCATTTTCATCCCTTACTAGTATGCAGTTAGTGCATATAGTAGATGCCTATTAGGATCATGCATCGCAAATGAAAATTTTTAAGATTCATAGCCTACCACTTTTGCTTGAATGATTAAATGATCTAGTGGTAGAATATGAGTTTGTTCATGAGCTAGTGAACCCAAGTACTTAACTTAGTTTGGATTGCTAACAAATGATAAGTATAACATTGGAAAGATAACCCTTGCAAGAGGTGTGAAGAAGTTTGTCATTGGTTCAAACCGGACTTGAAAACTTAGGCAAATCAATTTAGTTCAAGTCAAGAATAGAAGCTCATGATAGTGACAAGAGAACATGAACAAGACAATAATGCAAATGGATATCCAGTTTGTATGTTTCCAGTGGTATCTAGACTCAAATTTTTTTAAGAAGAATTCACAAGTGGTGTCTAGATTAACTTACAAGTGATATCCTACAAGTGGTACTCATGAAGATAGAAAATGTTTAAGAAATGGTTTTTATTGACAAAACCAACAAGAGGTTCCATGCTAGAAAATTCTTTCACGTGGTATCACATTTCTACACGTGGTATCAATCATACAAGATGGTAGTTCCACAAGTGATCCTCAACTTTAAGGGATCATCAAGTGAAACAAGCTCCCTCACTTATAAGAGCTCAAGTTTATCAAGTGGATGACCCATGCTATGACATAGGGGGAGGTGCCCCACCAATTGGTATCAAGGTCATAGATCCTACATGAAGTGTCATTCCAACATATGTGGTTTTGTCCATATAAAATGTAAGATTCAAGTGTCAACCATCTACCCCAATGCAATCCTTTGTATCAATAAGAAGCACGTCTTTTGTAGAAATTGATGATAAAGGGGGAGAATTTGGAACAAAGATATGTAAATGCATCATGGGGAGAAGTAGTAGTTGGACATGGATAAAGAGGGAGCAACATTGAAGAATGGAGAAGGATCAAAATTCTTAGACAAGAGAAGCACACAAGTAGGGGGGAACAAGCTCATGAACTTGATTGGTTGCATTTGATACATGCATATTCATGTGCTTGCTTGCATTGCATAAGTTTTTAAATTTGATACGCATGCTTGTGTGGTGTATGCTTGTTATAGAACTTGAATGATATTATATCTAGCATGCATAGGATGGTAGCTAGACTTGTGTTTTTACAAGTTGTACTAGAACCTTGCTTATAATGTTGATCTCACGGGGTTTCTAGTGCTTTTGTTATCTAGCTACTCATGATGCTAAGGATGGTGTTGAAAGTGCAACTCCGATTGGAATCACGCTTCAAAGGTTATTCTATACATCTTAGCATCACTTAGTAGTGGTAACACTCCAACAAATTTCAGATTTATGCATGTGTGCAAACTTGAAACCAAACCATTTGAGCACACATGTAGGGGGGGTTATCACTACCAAGTCGAGTTTTATGGTGCTTATCCAAATCATGACATAGAGCTTAATGTTGGATAAGTAGCATAAAATCCAAATCAAGTTAGCAATTTACACTTGTGTGAAGTGCTAGCTTGAAATGAGCTTAATTTTCATATCTTTGTAGAGTTGTCATCATTACCAAAAAGAGGAGATTGAAAGGTCATAGTTTGGTTTTGGTAATTGAGTGACAACCTAGGTGTACTAATGTGTTTAAATATGAGATACATAGGTGATTAGTCCACAGGTACACTTGTGTGGGCAACTCATGCCATGACGGTGAAGATGTCTTGGATTTGTTGCAAGGCTCACACATGTGATGAAGGATCTCATTGCATATGAGACATGACATTGAGTCATGTGACTAAGGTGGAGAAGATCAAGACAAGACTTGGCTTGATGGACAGGTTGCATGCGTGAAGGGCAAGTTGGAGGCTTTGGAGCGATGGACTGTGTGGCGGTGAAGCTTGAGCAAGACTTGGCGCTGATGGACGAAGGCAATGGTGAAAACCAAGTGCGGTCAAGATCGATGAACTAATAAGGTCACGTGATGATATGAAGCGGATCATATCATTAGTGATATGGTTGGTGCATGTGTTGCATCAACATCGGAGGAGATGAAATAGAATGCGCAAGGCAAAGGTATAACCTATAGGGCATTTCATTTCACCGGTCATAGGTGTGTAGAGAAGTTTATGACCAGGTTTAGGATAGATGGCCGTACTATCAAGAGGGGCAAACTTGTTTGCATATCGATCATCTAGTGCCACTTGAGCGATCTAACTTTACATACGTGTTAGGATCGAGTGGCGTGGTGAAAGAAGTGACTAATCCTTTGAGAAATGTTTGTGAAAAGCTAACACATGTGCACAAGGTGGTGTATCACTTTGAGTGTTAGCACATTTGCAAAGGTGTTGGAAAAGGTGAAGAAAAGGAGGCGAAACTAGGCTCAGGGTGTTGCCTAGGTGGCACCGCCACCCCCTGTCCAGTGGCACTGCCACCCCTAGGGTGGTGCCCACCTGACCCCTACTCAGAGCAGCAGCAGTGGAGGTGTCACCACCGTGTCCGGTGTGCACCGCCAGGGGTTGTTTGGTGCACCGCCGTTTTTCACCCGAGAGTAAGGAAGTCGGGGTTGGTCACCGCCTGGGCACCATCGTGCCTAGGGCGGTGCACCGCTGCTTTTTTCCAGAGAGTTGGGACTTCGTGGGGTTGGCCTGGGTGGTCACCGCCACCCCTAGGGTGGTGCCAATTTGACCGTTGGGAGGGGCAGTGCCGTGTCCGGTGCCCTTGCAGAAAATGGAATCTTTGGAGCAATGGCTCTATTTGGCTTGGGGCTATAAATAGAGGTGGAGCTCGGCCTTGGGCTGGTACCTAAGCACCCTTAAGCCTTGGTGGCTTGTGTAGGTGTTCTTAGGAGCCCTCCAACTCACATACGCTTGATAGTGATCATCTGATTGAGTGTGAGTGCGATTCTAGTGCGATTGCATTGTGAGACTGCATCGAGTGGCACTAGGTGTTCATGTTGCAAGCTGGTGATGCTTGTTACTCTTGGAGGTTGCCACCTCCTAGATAGCTTGGTGGTGGTCTCCGTCGAAGCACGCAAAGAAGATTGTGCGGTGCTCCGGAGAAGTGATTGTGAGGGGGATTGTGCTCACCTCGTGGGAGCCACGAAGAGCAACACTAGTAGAGCGTGTCATTGAGCTACTCTCACTTGTGGGTAGGTTCTTGCAGTGCCCAACGTGTGGGCTTAGCGAGTGATGCCAATTAGCCACCAAACCACCAAGTGAGCGATCGACACAACGGGGACTAGCTTGGTGGCAACCAAGTGAACCTCGGGATAAAAATCACCATGTCATCATTGTCTTCCCGTTGGTTTGCATTCCCTTGACACGAGCTTGTATTTACTTTCACTTACATTGTGCTTGTGTAGCTGCTCTTATAATTAGTTAGTTTGTGTAGCTTGCTAGTTACCTTCTTACTTGTGTAGCTTAGAAGTAGCTCCCTTGCGTGACTAATTTGGTTTGAGTAACCTTTTTTGTCACATTACATAGTTTGTGTAGCTAAGTGTTTTGAGCTCTCTAATTTGGCTTGTGTAGCCTTGTTATTTGGCTTTGCTAGTGAGCTTAGGAGTTTTGTGCTTTTGCTTACTAGAATTGTGTAGGAGCTCCCTCGTTGCTTGAAGTACTAGTTGCATAGGTTTGTGTGACCTTGCTTCTAGAATTGGTTAGGTGAGCTCTAGCTAGCCTGGCACCTTTGTTGCCTAATTAGGATCTTTTTAAGGTGCTTGACAACTTAGATAGAGGGGTGTAGTCTTGGCTAGACCGATAGTTTTAATTCCGCTTTTGTTTTAGTTAGCCGGTGTGTTTAAGTTTTAGAAAGGACTATTCACCCCCTCTAGTCCGCCATCTCGACCCTACACCTATGTATATTTGTTTTCTGTTCACACTTGATAAATCTCATTAGATCCTTAATTATATTGTCACTAGTACGCCAAAACCCACTTAGGGGCTTAGATGCACTTTCACCCTCGGAAGCTTGAAACAAGACATCAAGTATGTAGGTATAGCTTGGGCAAATGACTTTATTAGAACCTCTTTCCCTCAAACTGAGAGATGTTGTTCCATCTCCATCCTTGGATTCTTTTCCACACTCTATCCTTTATGTATTTGAAAGTGCCATTGGTCAACGCCCCCACATTAGATAGCATACCTAAGTATTTCTTGCTCACTGCCTTATTACGAACGTCGAGCAAGGCCTTCATTTCATCTCTTGCCGACTACCCTCAACCTTTCGCAAAGTGATGTATAGAGGATTTTTCCATATTTATCTGTTGGCCTGATGCTTGACAGTATAGCTGCAAGACCTCCCTTCGCCTGAAGAGCGCATTTGCGAATAATAGTTGGTTGATCACCGAGTCATTGGTTCCACCTTAATGCCATTGATAGCTGATGACTGATTTCTATATTTTAGAACTCACGAAAGACCCTCTACTCCTAGCAAGAACAAGTATGAGAACAGATCCCCCTAGTGAATTCCTCTTGACGGCTAAAAACTATCAGATAATCACCATTAAAAAAACAGAAAATGAAACAGTGGTCACTAACCGCATCACCGTGTCCACTCATAGTTGATGAAACTCGAGCCAGAGCATGATTGCACGGTGCCCCCCTACTTAACCCCCTACTCTGGATTTGGGTAGTGCGGGTTAAAAAAACCTAGCTCCAGTAGACCCCCTACTACACCCCCACATTTCTTGGCCTCCTATTTTCCCCCTCCCGCCCTCTATTCCTGTTAGCCCCTACTCCAGTCCCCTAACTTTTTTTCTCTCAATGCGACCACCTCAGCCATCCTCGGCGTTCACCCTGGCCATCCCCGACGTCTCTCCGGCATTGCTCCCGGCGCGGGCACAGCGGTCCTCCATATCTTCTCACGGCTTCCTCCATGCGGGATCCTCCACATCGGCCGGATCCGCGGTCCAGCGACTTCCCTGGACCCTACTCTGGCCACTCCCCCGGCGGCAGCCTGCTCCCATGGTCAAGTTCGTGTGTGGTGACAGGAAGGAGGATGACATGCGGGTCCCACGCATCATTGACTATTAAAACGAATTTGAGTAGCATGGTTTAGGTAGTATCGCAAGAGACAGCAACAAAAAATGGGTAGTCTCAAAATAGATGGCTACCAAAACAGAGAAGTAGGATGTGTTGAACTTATCGGGCTGGCTTTCCCTATTTTAGATAGTTAGGTTGATGGTTTTTACGGTTGATAAGCCGGCTGAAGCTGTTTTGTTGTGAGAGAAAAATATTGTACCGTAGCTGATAAGCCAGGTTGATAAGTTCAAGCGAACATGGCATGTACCTCTAAGTAGTCTCATTCAACTCGGTCATAAGCTTTATTCATATTTAGCTATGATACTTGTCTAGAATATGAGTTGTCTAAGCAGGCACAAACCAGTCTAGTAGACAGAACATAGGCCCTGTTTGATTTCTACAGGCGCTCCTAAAATTCATGTCACATCGAATGTTTAGACACATGTATGGAGTATTAAATATAGACTAATTACGAAACTAATTACACAACTTACGACTAATTTGCGAGACGAATCTTTTAAGCCTAATTAGTCCATGATTTGACAACGTGATGCTACAGTAAACATGTGCTAATGATAGAAATTAGGCTTAAAAAATTATCTCGGAAATTAGCCTCCATCTATGTAATTGGTTTTATAATTGATCTATATTTAATGCCCTTTATTAGTATCTAAACATTCGATGTGACATGAATTTTAGGAGCGACTAAAGAACCAAACACGGCCTGGCTCGTCGTACTGGCACGAGGCACAAGAGAAGCGTCTCGGGCCGTAGAGCTACAGGTCGTTCAATGTGGGCGGTGGGCTCCCCGTGCTTAGAATTTTTTTAACGATTCAGTGATCCAATTAATGGCCCAATTCCACTCAATAAAAGATCTCCTTGTTCTTTTGACCTTCCCATGAAGCCATGCTATAGAACAACAGCACAGCAGCTGCGCCGCATCGCCAACTGCGACAGCAGTACACCACACACAATCGTGGAATCACCCGTCGCCCCCACCGCCCTATGCAGTTCACTCGCTTTGTCCGCCCTCCAGAGTTCGGAGCCGCGTGCCCGCATCGGCTTCGGCGCTGGTTGCCTGTCCCTGACCTGGAGCCCTCTGGTTTCCCTATTTTTTCTAGTCCAAATTAAAATTCCCAATTTGATCCATCCTGGTGACTGGTGAGTGATGATCTTGTTTGCTACTCTTTAGGGCACTCACGGTTTATATGGAGGAAGATTGAAAATTGTTTGTTTGCTTCTTTTGTAGTAATTTTGTTCTTTGCTTCTGAATTTCCAGTTTCTAAATGCTAAATCAATTAGGTATATTATATCTAGAGAAATTAGATGGGCTTCTTAGGGCGTCCGGCGTCCGTAATGGTGCCAGCTACGTAGCTAGCTTACGTGAAGGTGAGAGACAAAAGCAAAGACTATTTTATACATTCCTATTTTTTTATGTACTATTGGACCCACATGTTCCTCCCTCAGATTCTTGAACTACGTGAAATAGATAAGCTATTTGTTCATCGCTAGTGACTATTCTCTCTCCTATTTTTTTCATGTCTGCGTAAGAATAGCTAGCCAAATAGCTAACTATTGAGAACGTCCTTATCCCAAAATTTCCAATCCGTATATTTTTAGTTTTACATATAATGACTACCTTTGTACAAGTATATGTTTTGGTGAAATGGGTCGCAAGCTCACATCATTTTGCTATGTGTATGTTTAATACTATGGTAGCTTCTGATGTATGTTGTTAATTTCTGATTCAGTTATCATTTATCATATCTATGTAATGTCTATCTTTATTGCTTCCGTTCCACCAATCATCAGCATATTCGTTTCGGCTTATACGATTGTGGATTATAAGTTGGAACGGTATTTTTCTTTCACACCAAACCAGCCAGCAGTACTTCTGACTTATAATCCACGATCGTTTCAGCCGAAATGAACGGGCTACATATTATGACACATATAGATTTCCGTACATGTTGAGGCCAGCGCCGGTGTGGCTCAAACCCCACTTCTATAATTCTGATTTTTTATTTATTTTTTGCAAAAGAATATTTATCCAAATAAAAAATGCAAAATTATACCACTGTCGCCGATTAAACCGGCAGGAAGTACCTACCACCGGTTGATTTAACAGAACTTCCTTTTTTAGCTCATCTTAAAAAATCACAACTTTTATATATGGATTCAGATGAAGATAAAATTTATATGAAAGTTGTAGAGGAACAAATAAATATACGACTTTGTAGTTTATGGCCTTTTCATTTGAGGTTGTGTTGATACCCATTTTTTTATAATTTTAGATGTCTATTTCTAAATCTAGACATTACATTGATTATTTAGGTATCTTATATCTTCTATAATAATAACTAAATAAGAGAACCCTATTAGCATATTTTCCTGCAACTTAGTGAAGTCACGTCAACTGTGGGACCCACAGGTCACTAACCTTCTAGTCATGCAGTTTTAGCCAGAGCATCTCCTCGCAGTCGCACCTGCGTTAACGCAGCTCAGGCGGCTCTACGTTTCCCGTCCTTTCGTCTCCCCCCACTTCGGCACTTCCTCCACTTACCTGTCAGGCAGTCACCACACGAGCGGCCATCCCTTTAAGATCTTGATGCAAAAGTACAGCAGCGGAGTAGCCACACCAACAACGCCCTGACTGCTGAGCTCAGTGGACGGCGGCCTCTAGCAACTATTGCGCATGGAGAACTGCAGGAAATAGGAGCCGGACATGTACATGTACTGCTTCAGCAGTTGAGCGCATTTGCCTCTCCTACCTCGCGACGATCTGGGACGACGATTGAGGGGCTCACCGTAGCTGCCTCGCGCCTCGCGCGTCCTCAATCTTCATCAGATATATATGTCGGATCAGAGGTTGTAGGACAAGTCTTTTCATTTGGCTTCTAAGTCGTATTTTTTCAGTTCATAAATAATATTTTTTTCTCACAACAAATCAGTCAATAATACTTTCAGCCATGGCTTATCAGCCAAACGAACAGGGCACAAAGCCGCTGGGGGAGAAGTCTCCTACGGCCTGATCTCGATGGTGGAAACTCGATCCATCTCGAAGGTCAGCCGTCCTGTTCGATTGACTTATAAGCCGTACTTTTTCAGTCAACGAATACTATTTTTTTCTCATAATAAATCAGCTAACAGTACTTTCAGTCATACCTTATCAGCTAAGCGAACGTTAACAGGCCAAACGAACGCGAGGCAGAATAGAGTCGGTGGAGAAAGTGGAAGCACCGAGGAGATGGTGCTGGATGGCTGGATTCTGATGGATCTTTTATTTGCTAGCGGGCCCTACATGTTTAGCCCAATCAAGTCTCGGTATTTGTGTTGCTTGAGAGCACCCGAGAAGCTCACATTTTTACACTTCATTTTTCACATTTCTACACATTTTTGTCTTATATATACGTACATCCATTTTTCATAAAGAGTTATAAACTGTTTAATCGATGTTTTGTCAGGTTTCCGGTTATTGAATATGGATCATCCTTCATTAAGATTTCGAGCTAAATTCATGAAGAATCCATTCTAATAGTTTCTAAACACAACATGTTCTTCCCTACAAATTCCGTAGTAACACGTGGGGTATCATCTAGCTAAGCTAGATTTAGATGAAAACATCATAAAATAAAAATTATAGAGCTTTTAGGTATCTACAATATTTGTATTATCCCCATACGAGGTTATATGAAAAAGTTATGATTTCTTTCAAAAATGTGCACTAGCTAGTCAATAAATTAAGAGAATCTATTCATACTCTTACATAGCACGTCTTTAAAATGACTTTTTAATATAGTCACATATTGTAATACATCGGGTGTTTTAAATACTAAAACATGACATGTCATCATATGCATTGCACATCATTTTGGGTTAGTGAAAATTTTGATATGCATACACTAAAACAAGTTTACCTTTATGTTATATGTGTTGACTTGTATGGTTTGAATCAAGTTCAAAATCTTTGTATTGAATTGAATTTCTGAAAACCCTAATTTCCAGTATTTAAATTCTACCCTAAAAACCTAATTCAAAATCTAAGCACATTTTGGGGATGAGCCTAAAAGTAAAAGTTTAGAGCTTGTCAAGGTGTACAAAGTTGGTTTTTGGAGTTTTCAAAGTTGTTATACAAAATTCGAAGTAATTTGAAAAGGCAAAATGTACTTAAAGTGTCCCCTTTTGATTTTAAACTTGCATTTCAAAATGTAGACCGAATTAGAGTATGGTTATTAAAGCAAAGTTGTAGAACTTTGAATTTGGAACAACTTTTATTTTTGGAGATTTTTGAGTTACTATACAAATTTGGAAGTAATTTGGGAAATTAGGCGAGTGGCAATTCTGTAAATATTGGGAACAGTACCGGCGGGCGACACCTCACCGCCGGCGACCTTCTTTTGGTTTCCAGGGGCGCTCGTGGCCACGTTTGGCTTCGCGCTGGCGTGGAGAAGGCCGAGGCGTGGCTTCCTCTTGCTTCCTGGCCACGTTATATGGTCTTCACCGTCGCCGTTTTTCTTCGTTCTTCTTCTCTGTTTTTCCCGTCGCCGCTGCTCCGTTGAGCTATGCCGTCGCCGTAGCGCCTTCCTTGTCTTGGCAAAGCATACCATAGCTCCGCCTACTCCTTGCGAAACCAGCCGTCTAGTCCTAGGCTCTTGATTTCGACGAGGTACGCTGTGCGTCGCTTTTCTTCCTCGCGGCCGGCAGCGTCACCGGTGATCCCACTTCACCGTGGCCAGAGCTCTATGGTTAGCCTCTGTCCTTGCGAAGTGTTGCTCCATCTTCTCCATGTTGCCGTGATGCTTCGTGCCTTGTTGCTTGATCATTTCGTCCACCGCAGCCACCGGAACACCGCTGTCGACGTCTGCTTCGCCGCCGTGTTTGCTGTGAACGACGACAAGCTTCTCCGTTGCTCCTCCAGTCCATCTTTCTGCTCGAGCATGTTTGGGGTGAGTTCCTGTCGGGGACCTAATACCAGGGTACCCCAGAAGGTGGAACCAATAACCACCGAACGTTAAAAACTTCTGGACGCACAAGAGCGTTGCTTCACCCCTTACTGGGGAAACAGGAGCTTGGTTCCACCTCGCTCGATGCCTTTGGGGTGGGCTCGGTCTCGCCCGAGGACCGAGGATTAGTCTCCGTCTCGCCCGATGCCTCTGAGGTGGCTCTGCCTCGCCTGAGGGACTCAGGGCTAGTCTCTGTCTCGCCCGACGCCTTTAGGGCGGGCTTGGTCTCACCCGAGGGCTCAGGGATAGTTTCCACCTCGCCCGACCCTAGAGGGGTAGGGTCGGTCTCACCTAGGAGATAGGGATTGGTCTCCGCTTTGCCCGATGATAAGGATGAAAGAGACAGGGCAAGACAAGACATTTGGGTCAACCATGGCTCCAAGAGCCATATCCTGCGCCCTGGCAGGAAAAGTACTGCCAGGGGGAGGACGGGACGGGTGCTTTAGACCCTTCCGGGCGTAGCAGGGCCCAAAAGGTTGTGCAGGCGCGTGCTCCTCACCCTGTAGAATTGTAGGCGCCGCCTTTAGACCTGGGATACGGAACATGACGAAGATATACGACAACCGCTACACTCCAGAAGAAGATTTGCTATCTCCACGAACGACGGGAATTCTATCACCACGCTGTAGACCTAAGGGAGCAGCGCCTGCTTCCCGACCCCTCAGGTCCAAAGCCAGAAGGCCTTGACCTCGGCGTTACTCCGGACCCCGACCCCTCGACACTCCGATGAAGACTCACAAGAATCGGAAGACGTGCGAAGCAAGGCTGGGAAAGGCTAATAAGTCAAAACCACTGTACTACAGCCTATACCCTGAGCAGGATAACATTTCTGTAATCAACCTGACACACTACAGGGACATCAATAGTGTTGTAGACACTTATCTTTCTTAGCACTCATCAGAATGAAGGACCTGGCCAGGTAGACGTGAACCACAAGATTAGATAAAGCCCTCATCCTTGTAAAAGCCACCCCCTTTGATCTATAAAAGGGGATGTGCCTATCCCATAGAAAGGGACACAAAAAATAAGACCGAACAAGAGAACGCACTCATACACACAGTCAAGTGGCTACGAAGCTCTTGACCACCTTTCAACCCTTCCATCAGAGACTTGGGACCAGTCCCTCTCTCGATCATTTGTACCCCTTTCTACAGACCGTTCACGGTGCTAATAACACGAGCAGCAGCAAACTGGACGTAGGGACATTCCGCCCGAACCAGTATAAATCTTGTGTCCTTTAGCGCACCATCCGAGCCTAACGCGCATTACTATAAATTTACTTGCTGGTGCTTGTACGAAACACCGACAGTTGGCGCGCCAGGTAGGGGGCTTGCGCATTCCAAATCAGGCCTCGAATGGCTACCCACACAATCACCTGGGCCCCGGGCGCACACGTGCGTTTCGGCGACCTAGATTTCATCATCACACTAGGAGGAGAGCTGGCGCTGACTGACTCAGCCGCCCCATCTCCCCCTTCCATCAACCTCAGTCGCCTTAGGCTTGAGGGCCCGTCGGGCAACTCCCGGGGAGTCCCGTCATCAAAGGAGGTCTCCCACAATGCCACCCTATGTCTGGAAGGGTCCGTACGGGGCACCCTGACGGTGTTTCCGTTCGGTCTCCGCAACGCTGCGGCGACCGCTGGCCGCCTTCTAGCACTACGTATGGTTCAATCACCCACGGACATCGAGTTCATGGGGGCGATTGAGCGGGATATGGAGACCCTCTACGAGCTCCTCAACGAGGAGCCGGGATCGTTCTCTAGCTCGGATTCTAGTAGGGGGAGCCACCACCCTTCTCGGGAGTGCTTCATGACGCAGACCCCCGAAGGTCACGTCGAAAGCACCTCTAGGGAAGAGGTCACCCCTACAAACAACCCTGACAGCGGATCTAGGGAAGAGATGACAGCCCCATCCCGCCTAAGGATGGAGCAGCTGAGGGCCCAGCAGCAAGAGATCGATGAGGCCGGGCAAGGGCTCGTCCGGGAATACGCGGACATCAATCGCGAGATTGAACGCCGCAAAGACGGGGGACACGCGCGCGCCACAGCCCGCACCGTACATCAAAGGATCCTCACCGATGATGGGGCCCTTCCTCACTTTGCCCGAGCCAGCCAGAACATCGCCGCAGCAACCGCCTTGCTGCATGGCCTTCCGGAGGCCATGACGTCCGAGGATTGACGCGCTTACCGGGAGATTCGCATGTTGCTCGAGCGTGCAGCAGCGCAGCAGGCGGAAAGTTTGTTGTCTCGACGACATGAACCCGACACCAGCCAGCGCGCGCCCTCAGTGCGTCCCACCAAGGACACATTCGTACACCAAACACCACCAGCCGGTGGGCAGCCCTCCGTCGTCCCAGTACATCAACGCCTCGGCCATGGCCACGACGTACGCAGCATCATCGACGCTCGGAGACGTGCCCACGGCGACGATGGAGAAACAGCGCGCCGTGGCTATCATCCCCGACGTGGCGGGCGCTACGACAGCAACGAGGACCGAAGCCCGAGCCCCGTCCTGCCAGGCCCTTAGGCCTTCGGCCAGCACATCCTCAACGCTGTGTTCCCCCTAAGGTATCGACCACCTACCAACATTCCTAAATATTCTGGCGAAACAAATCCCGGGCTTTGGCTCGAAGACTATTGGCTTGCATGTCAGGCCGGTGGTGCGAGTGATGACAACTTCATTATTCGCAACCTCCCGCTGTTCCTGGCCGATTCGGCGCGAGCATGGCTGGAGCACCTACCATCCAATGCTATTCAGAGTTGGGCGGATCTGATGGAGATCTTCGTGGGCAACTTCTAGGGCACGTACAAACACCCTAGGAAACCCATGGGACCTCAAGAACTACCAGCCAGAAGGCCGATGAAACCCTCCGTGGGTACATCCGGTGCTTCTCTCGATAGGTGCAACGAGCTCCCGAACGTCACCGACGCCGACGTGATAGGAGCCTTTCTGTCCGGGATGACCTGTGAATCCCTAGGTCCACAAGCTAGGACGCAGGGGCCGCACTACTACCAAGGAACTCTGGACATCAGCCACCAGTCACGCCTCTGGAGAGGAGGCGGTCGGAGCCATCTTTGATCGCTCCGACGGAAAGACAAGGCGGGACGAGGGCGCCGGCGAAGGCGCCTCCAACCAGTCCCAGCCAAAGGGAAAAATAAGAAACAACGGCGCGATAACTCGCTCGCGGCCGCTACCGACCGCAAAGGTGGACGGAAGCCCGCGGAGGGCACCCCGAACCACTTCGAGAAAATGCTTGAGGGGCCATGCCCAAACCACGCCTTCCCTGACCAAGCATCTGTACAAGGAATGCGGACCTTATGCACAAATACTTGGCTTGGGGGCCTAAACAAGGGGGGAGCAGGGGAAGGAGCCTGTTCCCACCACTGACGACATAGAGGAGAAGGACTGACACCTTCCCAACGCCGACCGGACGCCCTCATGATCTTCGGAGGATCAACTGGCCTACGACTCCAGGCGCCGCCAGAAGGTCGCACATGTCATGAGGTCTATACCGCCGGACCGGCCACTGCTAGCCTTTCTCCAGGTGGTTCGGAATCTGCCATAACCTTCGACCGAACCGACCATCCGGATGCCATCCCACACCCGGGAAGGTACCCGCTTGTCGTCGATCCGATCGTCGGACCTAAAGCGGCTCACCAAAGTACTGATGGATGGGGGCAATGGCCTCAACATCATGTACGCCAAGACGCTCGACGAGATGGGCATCGACCGAACAAACCTCTGTCCCATCCGAGCATCTTTCCATGGCGTCGTGCCTGGAAGGCAAGCCGTGCCATTGGGGCAGATCGACTTGCCCGTCACTTTTGGGGATCGGTCCAATTACCGTACTGAGACCCTCACCTTCGATGTGGTGGGGTTCCTGGGGACTTTCTACGCCATATTGGGGCGACCATGCTATGCGAAGTTCATGACCGTACCCAATTATACGTACCTGAAGCTGAAGATGTCGGGCCCCCGCGGAGTCATCACCATCGGCACCTCCTTCCAGCGCGCTTACGAGTGTGAGGTCAAATGCTACGGACACGCATCCACGGTCATCGCCTCCGAAGAGCTCGCCACCCTTAGGGAGAAGGTCGTCGAAGAGGCACCCGATGCAAAGAAATCAACCGGGTCGTTCGAATCGGCAGAAGGCTCCAGGGAGGTCCTCTTGGATCCCAGCAGCTCCGAGGGCAAAAAAGTACGCATCGGGACCGCGCTCTCCTCCGAATAGGAAAGCGTGCTCGTCGACTTTCTCCATGCCAACAAGGACATCTTTGCGTGGAAACCCTCGGATATGCCGGGCATCCCGAGGGAGGTCGCCGAGCATACCCTCCAGGTCCTCCTGGGCTCCAAGCCGGTGAAACAACGCCTACGCCGCTTCGACGAAGAGAAACACAGGGCCATCAGCGAGGAGATAGCCAAACTACTGGCCGCAGGATTCATTAAGGAAGTATACCACCTAGAGTGGTTAGCAAATCCTGTTCTTGTCCGAAAAAAGAGCGGGAAATGGAGAATGTGTGTCGATTATACCGGCCTCAACAAAGCATGTCCAAAGGATCCGTTTCCTTTGCCACGAATAGACCAAATAGTCGACTCCACCTCGGGGTGCGAAACCCTCTACTTCCTTGACGCATACTCCGGCTACCAACGAATCGCGATGAAAGAGTCTGACCAGCTCGCGACATCTTTTATCACTCCTTTCGGATCGTTTTGCTACATTTCAATGCCGTTCGGTCTAAAGAATGCTGGGGCGACGTACCAGCGGTGTATGCTTAATTGCTTCAGAGACCTCATCGGGCAAACCGTCGAGGCCTATGTCGATGACATCGTAGTCAAATCCAAGCAAGCTAACCACCTTGTTGCCGACCTTGAACAAACCTTTGCGAAACTCCGGGCAAACAGCATCAAACTCAATCCCGAAAAATGTGTTTTCAGGGTCCCGAGGGGCATGTTGCTCGGCTTCATCATCTTCAAGCGTGGCATCGAAGCCAACCCAGAGAAAATATCAGCCATCACAAGGATGGGCCCGATCCAAAACATAAAGGGGGTTCAGCAGATCACAGGGTGCCTTGCCGCCCTCAGTCGATTCATTTCACGCCTCGGTGAACGAGGACTCCCCCTTTATCGACTCCTGAAGAGAGCCGACCGCTTCGAGTGGACAGCCGAGGCTTAGGAAGCGCTTGACATGGTTAAACAATTTTTAACTAAACTGCCAGTCCTAGTTCCTCCTCGCAACGGAGAATCCCTCCTACTGTATATATCGGCCACCACCCAAGTGGTTAGCTCCGCCTTAATAGTAGAGCGAGAGGAAGAGGGGCATGCCTTCAAGGTACAATGTCTTGTATATTTCATCAGCGAGGTGTTATCCGACTCCAAAACCTGCTACTCCCAAATCCAGAAACTCCTCTACACCATCCTCATCACCAAAAGGAAACTACGCCACTACTTCGAGTCACACCCCGTGACAGTAGTGACGTCGTTCCCCCTCGGCGAGGTCGTTCGTAGCCATGACGCTATGGGAAGAACTGCAAAGTGGGCACTCGAGCTGATGGATCAGGGCATTTCTTACGCCCCCTGAACGGCGATCAAATCTCAGGCACTAGCTGACTTCATCGCGGAGTGGACCAAGGTCCAGATGCCACCAGCAGCCGTCGATCAAGAGTACTGGACAATGTATTTCGACGGATCGCTGATGAAGAAGGGCGCTGGGGCAGGACTAGTCTTTGTATCCCCCCTTGGGGTCCACATGAGGTACATGGTTCGGCTTCATTTCCCCTCATCAAACAATACTGCAGAATACGAAGCGCTCATCAACGGCCTACGAATTGCCATCGAGCTGGGCATCCGATGCCTCGACGTTAGGGGCGACTCTTAGCTGGTCGTCAACCAGGTCATGAAAGAATCATGCTGCCATGACACCAAGATGGAGGCGTACTGTCAAGAGGTCCGACGTCTGGAGGACAAATTCGACGGTCTCGAACTCAATCACATCCCCAGGCACCTCAACGAAGCAGCCGACACGCTAGCAAAAGCAGCATCTGACCGAGAGCCAGTCCCAACAGGCGTCTTTGCTAGTGATCAACACAAACCCTCGGTACGCTACGCGGGATCGGAACAAGCCAACGATGGCCCTTCTAGTCTGACCCCCGGGGCCGATCCGCCAACTGCTCCGCCCGACCCCGAGGTCATGGAGCTTGAAGAAGACCCAGCAGTGGAGTCTGATCCTCCTGATGACTGGAGAATGCTTTACCTCAACTATCTCCTCCATGGCGTACTACCGACTGATAAGACGGAAGCCCGATGGCTCGCAAGACGCGCCAAGTCCTTCGTTCTTGTAGAAGGCGAACTCTACAAACGAAGTCACATCGGAATTCTGCAACTTTGTATCCCTAGCGAACAGGGAAAACTCCTGTTGGGCGACATCCACGGTGGAGTATGCGGGCATCATGCCACACCAAGAACCTTGGTTGGGAATGCATTCTGACAAGGTTTCTACTGGCCCACCGCAGTAGCCGATGCCGAGCAAATTGTACGCACCTGCGAAGGGTGCTAGTACTACGCTCGGCAAACACACCTCCCGGCCCAGGCTCTCTAGATGATCCCCATCATGTGGCCCTTCGCGGTCTAGGGGCTTGACCTGGTTGGGCCACTCAAAAAGGCACCCGGGGGCTTTACCCACCTACTTGTCACCATAGACAAGTTTACAAAATGGATTGAAGCTCGACCAATATCCATGATCAAATCCGAGCAAGCTGTGCTATTCTTCCTCGACATCATCCATCGCTTTGGAGTACCGAACTCCATCATCATAGACAACGGCACGCAGTTCACCGGTAGGAAATTCATTTGATTCTATGATGAACAACACATCCGGATCGATTGGGCAGTCGTCGCACACCCCCGGACGAACAGGCAGGTCGAGCGCGCAAACGGCATGCTTCTTCAAGGCCTCAAACCCAGAATTTTCAACCGGCTGAACAAGTTCGGTGCGCGCTGGCTCGCTAAGCTCCCGGCCATGCTCTGGAGCCTAAGGACAACTCCTAGCCGGGCCACCGGCTACACACCTTTCTTCATGGTCTACGGTTCCGAGGCCGTTCTCCCAACGGACCTCGACTATGGGGCACCAAGAATCAGAGCGTACGACGAACAGGGAGCCAAGGCATCTCACCAAGACGCCATGGACCAGCTGGATGAAGCCCGCGACATCACCCTCCTCCGTTCAGCTAAGTACCAGCAAGCATTGCGGCGGTACCACAGCCGACGGGTGCGGGGTCGAGCCTTCAACGTCGGAGACCTCGTCATCCGTCTTGTGCAAAGCAACAAGGATCGCCACAAACTCTCCCCACCCTGGGAAGGACCCTACATTGTCGTAGAAATACTTCGCCCAGGCGCCTACCGGTTGAAAACCATCAAAGGCGAGGTCTTCACCAATGCCTGGAACATTGAGCAGCTACGTCGCTTTTATCCTTAAAATAAGCATACACTCTTCCTTATCAGTTTTTGTCATAATAATACCCCGATCCATAGTAACCTCCGACCCCTGCAGATAGCGAGGGGTCAGATCTCCTTCGGGGGCTAGCTTGAGATCGTAACATATGACATATGTAATACAAGTATTACGCTTGCCAAAAAACTCCTGTGTTATACTTACAAACAATCTCTAAGTTTTCCATTCGCTTCATAAACAAGTTCCAGGGGCTAAGATCTTGGGAACCAATTCTGAATACAACTGGTAGGACTGCGAGACACCCACGTCCCAGCGGCTGCAACTTCTTTGCTCACCAGTTCAATCAGAATTAGTTCGCCCACGTTCCTAGCTTCTTATAACTTAGACCATGAGAAGAGTCGGAAAGCACTAAAATCTTTCCTACAGAAAGGAGGGAAGATAAAAATTGCTTGCCGTAAGCAAAGGATGTAATTTTGTTCCTTTTTTGCACAAATTCGTCACTTACAAAGCGATTTCATTACAAAAAGGAACAATATACTTATAAATTCAGAGAACTGTTTGCTCGGGGGCTTCCCCACAAAGTTATTTCATTACAGTCTCTGCTTAGCTCGTCTACTGCGGTCGCCGCGCCACGCTCTCCATCGGCGACGCCCAGGGCATGTACATGGGCCAGCTCGCCTACTGCGGTCGCCGCGCCATGCTCTCCATCGGCGGCATCCCGATATCCCACTGCTTCGCTGGATCCTTGAAGGCGCCACCATCCGCGATGTCTCCGCCGGAGCGTCCGAGGACTATGCCATCGTCGTCAGCCGCAACCTCAACAACGACGCCACCGCCAGGGCGTCTAGGGACTACGCCATCATCCCCAGCCATAACCCTGACAATAGCGTATGCGCAGGAAACGCCTCCCGCCATAGGAGGAGCACAGCGGAGGGCGGCGCAGTCGACGACGTACGACGCCCACCGGCGCCTCTTCTCCTTCGACAGCAATGACTCCTCAGCAAGGGCAGTACGCACCATCTCATCTACGCTGGATGACCTCCGGCTCGACATCACGCGCCAGACTCATGAGCAAATTTGTGAGTTCTCTCTCTCTCTCTCTAGCATTACTCTTCCTCACTCAGGAATTGCCGCGATGCACGATCGCGTTCGGCGGAAAGGAAGAAGAAGGAGAGATAGCGGCTCGGAGGCAGAAGAGGAGGTGGGATGAGAACCCCTCTCCCCCTCCCTATTTAAAGAGGAGGCGCAGTAGCTAAGGAAAGGTGAAAGGTTGGACGAAAAACCCTCTCCCTTCCCCTCTTTAAAATACGGAATCAATGCTGATTGATATCTGAGGGGACGCGCTGGAACTGATAGGACGCACCCCGGTCGACGAGGCGTCCCTCTTTGGTCAAACTGAGCACTGCCTGGGTATGGCCCGCTACTGACCCACTCTGGACGTAGCAATTAAGGCGCCCACATAGGCAGACAACCCTTCATCTCCCCATGCAGGACCACGGGCGATCCGACGACAGGACCTTTCGGATCTCCTGGGCCGCCCGTTCGGCCCAGAAGACACGACGAACGACCGACCAAAGAAAGATAAGCATCTCAGCTTTCTTACTTTATGCGTTAAAATTCATTCACGAGTTTCCGACCCCGTCATGCGGCGGGGACACGAACATCACTCGGGGGTTGCCGAGGATGACTACCAGTCTAGACGTCCTCCTCACCCGACCCCTCCGTACGCTTGAAATTGGGAGTATGGAATACGGGCATAGAACTTTGAGTAAAACTGGATGAACTGGTAGACCCTATGCCTCGGTGGCTACGGTGTTTTTGTTCACCAAAAAAACCATACTCAAACACCCCTCGCGTCTCTGACTTCAACATCTGCCTTCTCAAGAAGGGTTCAGAGGGGTTCGCCTACAGAGTCTCTCCCAAAGGAGAAGCTGTCAGGTTCCCCAAATTAATTAAACGGCTCGGATCGCCACCGAGACACGAAAAACAAAGAATAGCAATTCTTGTGCAGATTATTCCCACCTCATCGCGAACATCAGGATCCGAACCCCGCACGGACACATTTGACAGGAGCCTTTCGTCACTCATATCCACCAAGGTAACCTTACCGACTCCACTTTCATTTCAATCATATTATACGTATACAAAACATCCTAATGCTTCATGTCACGTCACGAAACGGCTGTCGCCTCATTCGATATAAGCGACCACAGGCCGAGGTTCGAAGGTCGGCCTGCAAAGGGCTCGAGGCCGCCTCATGCCGAACAGAGCCAGGGAGAGATAACCGAGACAAGCCTTAGTGGCCCTGCCTGACCCCGCTCAGAACCGGATAGGGACGTCTCGACCTTCTCTCGTTCGATTCTAACCCCGAGCCAAACCCATAGAATCTCCATCGATGAGAGGCCATCAGGCCCCCTGAGCTTATCAAACAACTCAGGCATCTGCCGGGTGGCGGGTTAAAAAGTTGTGAAGTGCCACCAGAGGGCTCTACCGACCCCATCAGCAAATGATGGACCCGGATTCCACATGAACGTACCCGTTAGCGAGCTCGTTGAGCACGATACTCGAGCCATCGAGGCAAGTGTCATTCACTCAGCCCCTCCGATTGCGAAAACCGAGGATGGGGTAACACGCAAATAACGGCCGACCCCTATCAGACCCTAACAAGACTCGGGGGCTCGAGCCAAACAATACAGGGACACAGGTTCGAAGGCCCCACCTTGCCAAGCCCATAGAGTCCCTAGTTGGGATTTCTGTTGGAAGATAGGGTGGGGAACATTGCGATGACATCCATGGACTTCGTCAACCCTGTCACCAAAACCACAGTTCCGATCTCCAGTAACTCCCGACCCCAGCAAATGCAGGGGTCAGACCTTACTCGGGGGCTGTTAAGGTACGGCTACCTTCTTTCTTTCCTTCGGAACAATCTCCTCGCATTATAATTAGCGGCATAATTCAGGGGAACATATTGGTAAGATCGTAAAAAATCAAATCGCAAAAAATCAAACAAAACGAAATTACGACACAAAATCACGAAAAGCGTCCAGACTCGAAAAATACCGACACTTGTCCACATATTACATATAAGTTGTTCTCAAAATTGTTTGACTAATTACTCCCGCGGAGGGAGAACCATCTCTTTCAGATTGTCTGTGAGGTTCTTCGCAAGGGGAGCAACCATCTTCTCCATTTCCTCCAGTTCTTCATCCTCGTAGGTGGACGGAAAGCCTTCGCTCATCACCTTCAGGTTTATTTCCTTCTCATAATGGGTGTGGGCGACGGTGAAGGCCTAGGTAATGCCGGTGTGAAAGGCACTCTCCTCAAGTTGGCCCACCCGAGCCGTGATACCTACGACACGAGCCACGAGCGGGCTGGTCTCCATCGGCTCCGTCACATTCAGGGCGTTAAGGACCACCCCGACTGCAGCTTGTAGAAGATCATGCTCATCGCTCTCAACCTGAAGGGCCCTTCGCGTATAGGCAGCCTCTTTTTCCAGCTTGATGGAGATGTTCTCAGCACTCAACCTTCCTTTCACCGCGTCACCAAGCTCCGCCTGGAGAGAGCGGACCACCGCGACGTCCTCGTCCACCTTCAGCTGGAGGGCCGTGACCCTACTCTCGGCCTCCCGTTGGAGTTCCCGCTCCATCTCCAGCTCCTTCAGGACTTCGCCGGTCTTCTCATTGATCGCGGCATTCCTCTGCAGCAGCTCGTCTCGCTCTTTCTGGAGCCTAGCAATCTCCTCCCCATCCAGCTTAGACCTCGCCGCCAGATCCTTGAACATCCCATGGGCCTCTTCCGTGTCCTGATGTGCCTAGGCCTCCCGCTCCCGGGCGGCAGCAAGCTGGGCGGCCATGTCTACTCGTAGCTGGGCCTCCTCAAAAAGGCGATCCCTCTCCGCCTTCTGCTCATGGAGAAATTGGGACTTCTTCCGGCTACGAGCAACAAGAAACTGAAGAGGAAGAAGATTGGTATCAGAAAAGAGAAAACACAAAAACATGCGCAGAAAGAAGAAAGCCCAGCAAATACCTGGGTAGTAGGAATAACAATCTCATGGAGGGCTCCTCTGGCCTGGTCCAGGGCGTTCAGCATGGTCGAGATCCCGATGTCAAGACCCTCCCGCTCCATGCTCTCGGAATGATCATCGAGCGAGAAAAGGGCCGACGTCGGGTCCTGAGCAGCCATCCACTGGAGTGGCGGCTTCCCCCGCGCGGGGGAGCGGTCTCCTCCCGACAAAGGGGCTAGGGGCGGCTCCCTCCTGACCCTATGCAGCGCCACTGCCGCACTCGAGGATCCTCCAACTGGATCTTCCTCCATCTGGGCCACTTCGAGCGCCACGGGCGGATCCACCTGGGCCTCCGGTGGCGCGGATTGCACTACGTCCTCGTGCGCTACCACGGTCGTACCCGGCTGGTCTTGGCTTGGTGCAGTCACGACCGCCTCCACCGGCGGTATATGGCCCTCGACCGGCTGTACCACGTCCGCCATTAAGGAAGTCGCCTGCTCAGCAACCTCCATGGGCGTGGGCGCCACCATAGACGCCGTCGGGTCAGCCAACGCGGCCCCGACGTCGGCATCACTCCTGCCCGAAATAGGGGTGATGGCAGGCAACGCCATCTGTCCCACTTGAATGGCGAGGCTCTTCTTGGGCGCCAGCCCTAGGGGGTGACCCGTCCACAAGAACCTGCACAAAGGTAATAACCATTAAGTCAAAACCAAAATAGAGAAAGGATGAAAACAGAGGAATCAGCGGCCTACGTTGACGTCCTCGGCCGGCGGAAGCGTTTTGGGGATGGATCCCCAGATCCCTGCCCTGGCTCATCTGGGCAGGACCGTTTCATGCCTGCCCCCTGCTCCAGGGCAGGGGGGTTCATCTCGTCGGGCGCGGCACCAGAGTCGCTCCCCTCCATCGTCTCGTCAGGCGCGGCACCGGAGCCGTCCCCCTCCATCGTCTCACAGGGTGCAGCACCGGAGCTGCTCCCCTCCATCGTCACCTCGGGGATGGTGGCGGCAGGCCCGCCCTCCCCCATCCACCGATCCTGGGCCGGCACGCCGTGCGAAGCGGCGGACTCGCCGGCCTCCACCGACCCCATCAATCTACTTCCCTCCACGTGGAAAGGGAAGGGCCCCTGCACGGATGGGTGGCCACTCGTCAGCATGTCCTCGTCCTCCAGGACGTCCCAATCCACACCGACGGCTACCTCGTCGTCGTCATCATCATCATTGTCATCATCGTCGTCCTCACTGCTCACGTCCTCTCCCCGATCCCGTGCCTCCTACTTCAGTCGTTTCACCTTCTTCATCTCTTCCCTTGCTTTCTTGTCCCGCTCGGCCGTGAGTCGATTCGCCGCCGCCATGACCTTGTCCTTCGGCAGTGGAACCGGGCTGTCCTTAAAGACCAGCACCCTCGGCTGGACCCAACGTCATAAAAGCAAGTGTTAAAAAAATGGAGATCCAGGAAAAAGAAAAGAGCACGGGAGAGGAGGGCTTACGAATTCAAAGAATCCAGGCTCCGGCCGCATTGGGGGGTGTCTGGGCACCGGATACACAATGTCGAGGACCCTGCCTACAGAATCCTTCATCGGCTCCGTCGCCTCCTTGATGCGCTGCGCCACTTCTGAATAAGGGAGCGCCTCATCAATGAGCACCGTCCCCTCGAACGATATCCCGGGCATCATCCGATGCAGGGGAAGCACACGCGCCATCAGTGGCGCCACCCTCCTCGCGTGGTAGGCGCCGATAATCCCCGTCCCCTTTACACCCCGACCCTTTAGGGCTTGGAGGGCGGAGAGAAGGTCGGAGATGTGTTTCTTGTCTTTGGACTGGACGCCCTAGCCCCACGACTCCAGAGCATCCACAATAAGGCGCCCAGTGTACTTTGGTAGGGTGGCACTCACATCATCCCTAACATAAAACCACTACGCATGTATGGATAACCCTTCGACCGGGTATGGCGCAGATGAATGCTGGCACACCCCATCGGCGCATTCACATCTTTCCCCCCAATCTTCCTCTTCGATAGACTAATGCTAAAGAAATACCGCCATAGATCAAAATGGGGATCGATCCCTAGGAAACCCTCGCACAAGGCCACAAATGCTGCCATGTGTTGAATCCCATTGGGAGTTAGATGTTGTAGCTCTACCTCATAGTAATCCAGCAGCCCCCGAAAGAATCTATGCGCGGGTACCCCGAATCCCCACTCATGAAAGATGGCAAAGAGATGACATACCCTTTAGGCGGCACCGGCTCACCCTCGTCGCCAGGTAGCAGCCACTCCTGGACGGCGGACTGTGGGCGAAGAAGGCCACGGTGGACGAGGCCCTCCAGACGCCATGAGGTGATGTTAGATCTGCCCCACAACTCCATTGAAGCAATAGGGGGAAGGGCAGGCGCGAGCTTGACGACGGCTGCAACACGAGCGCAAGCTGGACGATGGTGGCTACACGGGCACAGGAAGCTGGGGTGGTTGGCGGTGGATGTTTCAGGACTCAAAGGCAGGGAAGCGAAATATGGAACCCTGGGGGCGAACCCCACGGTTTTTATAGGGGGCGACAGACACGAGAAGGGCAACCGTCCGCCTCGATCTCCGGGCCTGCCATGCGCACCACCACGTCACGTCGCGGGACACGCGCCCGCAGTCCCTATCCTCTCACCCCAAAAATCTCGGCGGACAGTTCGCCTTCCCTAGGTGAATCCGGACTCTCTACCCACCTGGGAAACGCAAGCCACGAAGGCCTTTTTTTTTCCTCTCCTTGGCCCACCTAGGGCCTCGAAGCACAGTGGCTGGCCCAACTGAGGAAGGGTCCGCGAACGACCCGAAATCAAGGGCGCAAGCACCAGTCAGGTCAGCCCTGAAATAAGTTCCCCACGAACAGGATACCACAACCCTCTCGAAAAAATGACCAGTTGACGAAAAGATTAAGTCCTTCAGCCTTACCCACGAAGGGACCGATACAACCCCCCGAGCGACTCTACTCAAATCACCCAGGGGCTCGGGGGCTCCACCCATCGGGTGCGCTCGCGCGCACCCTTTGGCAAAGAAACTCCGACGAAATAAAAAAAAACACCCTCCAGGCGGTTCTACTCGAATCACCTAGAGGCTCGGGGGCTACTGTCGGGGACCTAACATCGGGGTACCCCAGAAGGTAGAACCAATAACCACCGAACGTTAAAAACTTTTGGACGCACAAGGGCGTTGCTTCACCCCTTACTGGGGAAACAGGAGCTTGGTTCCACCTCGCTCGATGCCTTTGGGGTGGGCTCGATCTCGCCCAAGGGCCGAGGATTAGTCTCCATCTCGCCCGATGCCTCTGAGGTGGCTCTGCCTCGCTCGAGGGACTCAGGGCTAGTCTCCGTCTCGCCCGATGCCTTTAGGGCGGGCTTGGTCTCACCCGAGGGCTGAGGGATAGTTTCCGCCTCGCCCGACCCCAGAGGGGCAGGGTCGGTCTCGCCCAGGAGATAGGGATTGGTCTTCGCTTTGCCCGACGACAAGGATGATAGAGACAGGGCAAGACAAGACGTTCGGGTCAACCATGGCTCCAAGAGCCATACCCTACGCCTTGGCAGGAAAAGTACTGCCAGGGGAGGACGGAACGGGTGCTTTAGACCCTTCCGGGCACAGCAGGGCCTGAAAGGTTGTACAGGCGCATGCTCCTCACCCTGTAGAATTGTAGGCGCTGCCTTCAGACCTGGGACACGGAACCTGACGAAGATATACGACAACCGCTACACTCCAGAAGAAGATTTGCTATCTCCATGAACGACGGGAATTCCGTCACCATGCTGTAGACCTGAGGGAGCAGCGCCTGCTTCCCGACCCCTCAGGTCCAAAGCCAGAAGGCCTTGACCTCGGTGTTACTCCGGACCCCGACCCCTCGACACTCCGACGAAGACTCACAAGAATCGGAAGACGTGCGAAGCAAGGCTAGAAAAGGCTAATAAGTCAAAACCACTGTACTACAGCCCATACCCTGAGCAGGATAACATTTCTGTAATCAACCTGACACACTACAGGGACATCAACAGTGTTGTAGACACTTATCTTTCTTAGCACTCATCAGAATGAAGGACCAGGCCAGGTAGACGTGAACCACAAGATTAGATAAAGCCCTCATCCTTGTAAAAGCCACCCCCTTTGATCTATAAAAGGGCATGTGCCTATCCCATAGAAAGGGACACAAAAAATAAGACCGAACAAGAGAACGCACTCATACACACAGTCAAGCGGCTACGAAGCTCTTGACCACCTTTCAACCCTTCCATCAGAGACTTGGGACCAGTCCCTCTCTCGATCGTTTGTACCCCTTTCTACAGACCGTTCACGGTGCTAATAACACGAGCAGCAGCAAACTGGATGTAGGGACGTTCCGCCCGAACCAGTATAAATCTTGTGTCCTTTAGCGCACCATCCGAGCCTAACGCGCATTACTATAAATTTACTTGCCGGTGCTTGTACGAAACACCGACAGTTCCTGATTCTTCCTGGGCCTTTTATTTAACCACTACCGGCCTCCCTTCGTCGACGTAGCACAGCCGCTCTGCCGTGTCTGCCATGGCTGGCGTCGAGCTCAGTTTGAGCTGTAATTGGTGCAACTAGTGCCACCAATAGGTGCGCCTCGTAGTGGTGATCACGTTGGTACCCTCGCCGTCGCCGTTGATCTCACCGGCGGCGAGAAATCACCGGTCAAAGCGCGGTCGTCGCTGTTGAGCGCGGGAGGAGGATGCTGACAGGTGGGGTCACCCTGTCAGTGACCGTGGGTTTGAAAAATGAATTTTTCTATTTTTGCAGAATTGAATGAATAGTGCTGTGATTTGTTATTTTTGTATAGAATTAATTAGATCTCTAAAAATTATGAAAAATTTTATGTGACCTCTCTGAGATGTAAACTATTTATGAAAAATATTAAATGTTATTTTTCAGTACATTTTGAATGTGATAAAAATTTCTCAAATTAATTAATAAATAGGTTTCCATGATTTTTCTAGGCTTAAATAATTATCCAAAAATTATGAAAATTGTTTTTCTACTTAGTTATCATGTGATGAGTCTTCACAAAAATTTTAAGCTCATGTGGAGAAAGTTGATTTATTTCATAATTTTGAATTAAATAGTTAATTCATAAAAGCAAATAGTAAACCTTAATGACTTATGTTTTGTTTGAGTTTTGGATTGAGTGATGACCTTGGGTCATTAGTATAAAATAATTCTCGGTACTTAAAGTAAGTGTTTGAGTTTATGAAAAGGTTTAGTTAGTTGTTGGTTTGCAGCTGTACCGCGAAGGAAAGTTGTATTCAAGTTATTAACTTTTGCATCCATCGTCAAGCATCATGTTTTATAGCTCGCATCATATTAAACATGGCATTGTTACTACGTGTAGTGAACGAAAGCGAGAACGTGGTAGTGAATCAAGTTGTGGAGGAAGTTAATCCGTCTATTGAGGTCGGATTTGATATCTGCGGAACGTCTCCGGAACCTGATTATTCCGATAATCAAGGCAAGCCCCGGATGCATTTAAACCTACCTTGTGTTTTACAAATTATATCGCTTTTGCTTTCAAGTACTGCATTAAGTGATTAGGAGTTAAGTGAAAACCTAATTGGTACATTACCAACCTTGTTTTTCAATATCAACCTTGTTACCCGTTTTGATCCGAGAATGTTTATTTATGCTTAGCCATGCTTAGAACGATAAAAGTCGGGTGATCACCAGTCACCTACGAGATATAAAATGATTTCTTGGATACGATTGGTTACTTATGTTATCATGAGATATGAGCATGTGGAGTAATAAATCTAGACTAGGCAGACTCGGTGTATGGGAGCCACAAGACATGGAGGTCTTGTGAGCGGGTTTTTTCCGCCTGTGTCGATTAAGACACGTCCGTTGTTGAATTGCAAGAGGTGAGACTTTGTAGTACCGATCATATACTCCGGTAAGCCTTAACTTGGCTATTCTATTACGAGAATGGCTACTCGCGCATTGAGAGTGGAGAGATGATAAGAATAGCGTGTACCCACGTGGCAATGGGCTGGATTGGTAGAGTACTGTATTCTCGGGTGGCGCGGACCTATTCTGTTTTAGATGATCTGAGGGTAGGTTGGTATATGTAGGTCGAGGACCTACATATGTCGTGTGGTTGGGAATCCCCAGCTGGGTTTTAATCGGTTTGAATCGTCGTTGCTCCTCGGTTATGGAGACTCAACTCACTGTTCATCATCGTAGTTAATAACTGAAACTTGAGGAAGTTTTGAGAAAGGTTTTGATATGAAGTTCATGATCTCATTACGGATCATGGCAGATTCATATATGATTTTGAGACAGATTTAAATGTTGAAATAAAGAATATTGTTAGAGAGCTTTTACGTAAAATAATATTGATTATTGCTAAAGCCATACCTTGAATCCCTGAGCCTGCATTCCTGAGTCTTATCAGTTTTTATTTCGGTTAAGTCTTGTTGAGTACTTTTGTACTCAGGGTTCGTTAACCCTTGTTGCAGGTGAGACTCATGTGCAGGTCTGTCTTGGACCGTGCTGTATGACTGTTGTACAAATCGATGATGATAAGTAAATGTGTAGTCCTTGGGCAGGATATTTATATTGCGTGCTTGTATTATGTTACTAATGCCACTCTACTACTATGGTTTATAATAATTATCGAACTTAGTTTGTAAGGTTTGAAACCACTGGTTTGTAAACTAAGTTATTGTAAGACTTCCGCTATTTTACTCTGATGTAGATATTTGAATAAATGTTGTAATACTGCAATGACTCTGTAATGGGATCCTGCTCGGAAATCGTGGATGATTCGGGGTTCTCCGAGGACACCCGACAGTCTTCTTAAGTTACCGGGAATATATGCATAATCGTCTGAGGTCATTGGACAGTGACAGATGCATGTGAGCCCTATAATTTAGGAGGTTCTGCCACACATATAAATATAAAGTTTATATAAGAATTATATTTAACGATGAAATCTCCAACCTTTTAGTTCACAATATTTTCATTTGGATTATGGTACCAAAATAATTGATAAAATGTTTAAATCTACAAATATGAGTCTGAACATTGCATCAATTTTTTAGGATATCAAAACAACGTCAAACGAAAAGGAAGTTGTAGATCTCTTTTTCTCTACAACTTTCATATAAGTTGTATCTTCATCCGAGTACATATATATAAAAGTTATGATATTTTTAAGAACTCATAATACTTCTCGCCGATTCCATCGGCGACAATAGTATATAGTTTTTTTTTTTTTGCAGTTTTTCATTTAGACAAATATTTTGCAATGAAAAAAATATTTTTTTAAAAAAAATCCCATAATTTCTACCCATCGATTGCCTTCTAGAACCTCTGACCAAAGTACAAACAGTTGAGGGAAAAAAGCAACCACCCAAACACGCCATGCATACACAACTGCTGGTCAGTGGTCACTGTCAAAGCTCCGATCCTGCTGCCTTTCATGCACCAGATCGGCCAGCAGGCTCGCGCAAACGCCACTGGCGCACCACAACTCGACGGCACTGATTAGGGCGGTCTCAACAGGAATTTTATAGAGTTTTATGAGTATTAAATATGCTGACATGACACTATCTGAATGGAGAGAAGATAAAAGTTTTATAGGAGTAGAGAAAGTTTTATGGGGATGAAACTCTTCTGTACTATTTCTAAAATATGGGTGTGTTGAAGACTGAGAGATGAAACCTCCACGGAGACTGGCCTTATACCAACAAACCCATCTCTATTCGCTACGTCATAAATGATCGTAAATTTCAAACCAAAACGATATTTTTCTCGTACACCAAACCACATTAATCGTTTCCGCCCCAGGCGAGCAAGCGCGCGCGCCATGGCGGCCGCCTCGATGTTCCTCCTCGTCCTCGCCTCGGCGGCCACCGTCGCGGCGCTGGCATCCGCGGCGGGCGGCGACAACGACAAGGAGACGCACATCAAGCTGTACTGGCACGACGTGGCGAGCGGCGCGAGCCCGACGGTGGTGGAGGTGGCGCGCGCCGCCGTGACCAACACCTCCAAGAGCTTCTTCGGCGCCGTGATGGTGATCGACGACCCGCTCACCGAGGGCCCCGACCTCAACTCCTCCTCCTCCTCCTCCTCCTCCGGCCTCCTCGGGCGCGCGCAGGGCACCTACATCAGCGCCGGCAAGGACGAGTTGTCCCTGCTCATGAACATGAACTTCGTGTTCCAGGCGGGAAAGTACAACGGCAGCAGCGTCGCCATCATGGGCCGGAACGCCGTGTTCGACGCCGTCCGGGAGATGGCCGTCGTGGGCGGCACGGGCGTGTTCAGGATGGCGCGCGGGTACGCGCAGGCCCGGACGCACACCTTCGACCTCAAGACCGGCGACGCCACCGTCGAGTACAACCTCTTCATCAGGCAATGATCATCGAGTGCTCGGTCTCCTCTCGATCCACACGTATGTCGGCTTTAATTTGACGATTTGTGAACACGTGAAGATGCATGAAATCATTAATGGAGAAGAATCAAAATTGTAGTTTTAATTTTGTAGCCTTTCCATTGGATCTGCTTGTGTGATGAGATACAATCGAACTTTTCCGTGAACTTAAGTCTATAAGCCTGTATGATTACTGGCAAAATTAAGTCTATATATCCTACTTTGTGCACAGACCAGACCAGTATGTATTTTTCTTTCAGTGAAATCTTAGTATTAGACGAGCTAGCAGTCAAGAATGCCATTGACTATATGTACCATTGGCATTGTGATATTTTTTCTTTTTTGAGCAAGATTGGCAGGGGCTCTGCCTTTTCATTCAATAGGAAGCAGTTAACAAACTGTACAACAAAGATAGAGAAAGTCTGAACCGAAAAGTGAAATCAAAAGTAAAGAAACATAAACATAAACTGATAAACAGCTACAGCCATCCAAGGCCTGTAACTATGAGAAACTATTCAGGTTCATGATCTCTTGCCATATGAAGCGACTGGATGTCATCTTGAATTGATTCCAGCAGGCGCTTCACCTCCGTAGTCTTGTTGTCAAATACTCGTCTGCATCGCTCCTTCCATAGATTCCAAGCTGTGTATACTGCTACGATTTGTGCACGTTTCAGATCTGCAGTGTAATACTGATGAATGAACCGGAATGAACCATGATTCTTTCTTGGGGAGGACTTCCCTGGCTTGTGTTGGTAGCTGCACGGTCGTACGTCATAGTACTGCGCCGGTAGGTGCCAATATTCTCACCACACCAAGAAAATCAGGCGTTCAGAGTTTGCAGGGTAACCAATTCTAAACCAAAGCTGGGCCTTTTCAGGAGGGATCACAATCCGAAACTAATTAAGGTGGTCATTGTCGTCGTCGGTGACGGTGACATTGATTGATTGGTGTCGGTGAAATCATCCAAAGTTAACGCTGGGACTTCTTTGGGTGGTGATGTGAGCTCATTACAATTAAGAATAGAGTGTGATGAGTGCTGATTCAATTCCAGAACATAATTTAAAGCAAGGCCAACGAGCCGCAAAGGGCGAGCTAGAGAGGGGATCCTATTCCCCCTTGATTGTCCGCCACCTTAGCTTGTCCAGAGAGAAGAGCGGACCACGACACTTCGCTTCACTTGCAGGGCAAGTTGGGCCTAGCTGCTCCCATTACCCCAGCCCCACGCCTTGGATGCAATGTTATGTTATCCTCTCAATTCTCAGGTCTCAAAATAAAGGCTTCTGATGATAAGTTCGTTTATGTGACTACTTGATGGACAACAAAATGGATGCTTCTGCGCGATCCGCCGTGACAACGACGTACTATATAGTAGGGACCTTTCAGTGATCCCCCAAAGTTATCTAGGAGATGACAACCCATGGGAGAGTAGGGTTTTGTGCGGTTCACTTTTGGACATGGACGGCGACCGGCGACCACTAATAATTGGGGGAATTCCTGGTGTGCCATTAATCGCAATGCCCTGTGTGTCCCTGGAAAAGTTCAGCGGTTTTCAGCACCACTGCTCCAACTTTTTTGTGCCATCCATACCAGTGCCGTCAGTTTGGGCTCTAACGCCGTTAAACAGCAGGTGTGAAAAGTCGAAAATACCCTTCGGTCTAAATATGTCATTAATTTTTTTAGTATCTTAACGACTTCAAATGAAAAAACTCAAAACTAGAAAGTTGTAGATCTCGTCGAGATCTATAATTTTCATATAAAAATTATCTTCATTTAATTCCGTAAAAAAATATGATTTGATATGATTAATATATCTTAGAAAAATCATATTTTTTTTTGCGGAATTAAATGAAGATATTTTTTATATAAAAATTATAGATCTCGACAAGATTTACAACTTTCTAGTTTTGAGTTTTTTCATTTGAAGTCGTTAAGATGCTAAAAAAAATTAATGATATATTTAGACTGAAGGGTATTTTTGACTTTTCACACCTGCTGTTTGACGGCGTTAGAGCCCAAACTGACGGCAGTGGCATGGAGGGCACAAAAAAGTTGGAGCAATGACGCTGAAGACAGCTAAACTTTTCCAGAAACACATAGGATATTATGATCTTTTTTTAATGGCACATAGGAAATTCTCCCTAATAATTTACTACTAGGGCATCCTTAAAGGGTAGCTAGGTTGATGTCAGACATCATGATTCAGTTGACATGGCAGACCACAAGAGAGGAGGAACACGCCGTGAGACTCACCGTCTCACCGCACATGTTTCTAAGCTTTGCCTTCTCCCAAGTTTTACCAGCTTTATTTACTCCCTCTTCCTAAAATAATTGTACATCTCATATTTTTAAAAGTTTTTTTAAAAAAAACTAGATTTATAGAAAATATTGTCAACATTTTTATTGTATAATCTGTTCTTTATAAAAATATATTTCACTATTAATCTAATTATATTTTTTATATTAAGCATTATAAATATTACTGTATATTATTATATATTTGGTTAAGAGATCTAGAACTATTTTTGAACGGTGGGAGTACATTTTTAACTTCACGTCACTAACTATGTCCCTATCACCGTTGAGCACACCCTTGGAATGGAGGCACCGGCACACTGTGTACCTCTGCCAGCGCGACAAGGCAAGAGTGGCAATAGAGGATCGGCAGAATTTTATATTTTTAAATTTTTTTTTTTTGAAAACAAAACTGTCGGGACAAAAAATTACATATCTATATATATACTCCCATTGCCAATTGATACTCCGATATATTAGCTTATCGCCAAAAAAAAAGAAACTGACAGGATTGACTTTACCGCCGTTTCAAACGGTTGAATTTCTTTTTTTCTTGACAGTATGTCTTAAAAAATTAAATTGTATGGAGACAAAATTTGAACGAATTTTAGAGCTTGCTGAGATCTATAACTTTGAATTTTCATAAATTTCTTGTTCGAAGTCTCCTTAGTGTTGAAATGATTGATACAACACTCAGATCTACATAGATATGAAACTTGTATTTATTATTACGTCACCAATATGACTTCAAACAAAAAGTTGTGAGCTAAAGTTGTAGATCCCATTTATAATTACAATCTTTATGCAGACTTTATCTTCATACGAGGTTATACGAAAAGGGTATGATTTTGAGGTAACGAGTGAATCGCTAGCATAGTATATCTCAAAAAGTTATAACTTTTCCCTATGATATTATATGAAAATAGAATTTTAAGATCTCGATGAGTTATAACTTTGTAGTTCATTGCGTCCCTGTTGATGCAAAAGTGGATCTGCAAACACAAAGGGCTAATACCCGAATCGATATCCAAAGCGTGCCAGTCGATTTGACCTGTTAATCGACAAGGATGAAGATACGAGCACTTTGGTCCTGACAACAGCGATACGCCCGGAAGTCACGGCCAAGAGGTACTCACGCGGAACTCGAGAGTCGCCGAAGGTCGCACTGAGACAATGCAACTCGCCGAATCAACGAGAACTCGTAAAAAGAAAAAATATGCAAATTGACGAAGTCGCCGAAAAGTAAGTAGATGTAAATAGGAGTAAAACTTGGTTTTGATATTGATTCATATATTCATTACATTGCCCCTCACTCCATATTTATACCCTGATCTAAAGAGACACAACCAAACACAACTAGGACACCAAGCCCATATCTAAGGAAACACGTGACTCTTACATGAATCATACTCTAACAAATATAGAAAAGGAAATCAACTCCTATCTATTTCCCTGTCCGCCTCAATTACGATGGAAATCTCACCGTCCTCCTTCCCATCAGCATACTCCCTGTTTCATCGGCAATAGTCTTCAAGTCTTCCTTCATCGGCATACTCCCTGTTTCATCGGCAGTAGTCTTCAAGTCTTCCTTCATCGGCATACTCCCTGTTTCATCGGCAGTAGTCTTCAAGCCTCCCTTCATCGGCATCGACAATAACACCTCCAACCTCATCGGCAACGCCCGAGTCTAAATCAACCTTTCCATCGACCACCACCAGCTATCGGCAACCATCTTTACAAGCTGGCTTTCATCGGCTATCAGAATATACAGTAACTTTCCCCTTGCCGATTAGTCCACTCCGATCATTTTGACACGTGCAAAAAACGGTGTCAACACATGCCCCCCAATTTCGGAGTATAAAACCATTAATGCTCCGAAATTTACTCCAGATACCGTTTGCCTTCGCCCGATTACCGTAACTCATTCTCCAAGCCAAAACTTGATCTGTTATCAAATCCAATCAAATCTAATTCTGATTCACGCACTTCAGTAAATATCGCACAATCGCCAACCACTCTTGCCTTGATTATGGTTAAGATACCGAAACAATAACCCATCGGCAAGATCTTAACATGATAATGCTGTCATTTTCAGAATTAAAATATCCTGTACCGATATCTCTTCCAAGTCATGATTACTTGCCATCAACTCATCTGTACAATCCCCTGATTATCGTGCGAACAGTTACCATATCCATCTGAACCACCTCGACCTACATGCGCGCGGTATAGAGATAAGTCCAAAATACCCCTACTCCAAGCGGCTTATAAATAGATTCCTCCAGAACACTCGTCTTCTACCCTCAGACTCCAATCTTTGACATTTTCTCTTTCCGGCGGTGACTCCGACGAACAACTGTGCGACCTCAACCAACAAGAACTCTTCTCCAGCGTTAACCTCAAGTCTCCGGCTCGTGCCCCCATCTTCCTCAAGATAATGGCAATCAACTTCGACGTCCCTGCGGTTCGCTCCACTTCCATTACCTTTTACTTTGATTCCTCTAGTTTTTGCAAATCCATACAGTTGGTGATTTTTCCTTTCTTTTGTTCTCCGGATCCTTTAAACTTAGGAACTGCGCAACAAATTAGTTATTCCAACCGATCAGCCGCATATCCAATGCCTAGGACCAATGGGCAACCCAGATCCAACTGATCTGATTAATGCAGAGGTTAACAGAATCCCCTTTAGAGCCCAAAATTTCTCTCTGAATTTATGGAAAGACACATTCCGATCTTGGCCCAAAACCACCAAAGGGTGGAAAGATTGGTACTTGAGGGTTAATAGATCGATGCAAGTATACTGGGCAGAACGGAAGTTAGACCAATGCATTAGGCTATCTATTGCCGATATGCAGAAGAATGAATCAATGATGATTGCAGCTGCTTACTTCTGGTCAGACACAACAAACACTTTTATGTTTGGACATGGCCCAGCTACTCCCACACTTGCCGATGTCCACATGCTCACTGGCTTGGATATTTCAACTGCCGATGAAGGCTCCATCTATGGTAGAAAATCTGAATATAGGGTGAATACCCGCAACATCGGCGGTTGGACGGGATACATTCAAGAATACCAGAAGACCGGGACACTTAACCAGAGGGAACATGCCACATTCTTGAATATGTGGTTAGAAAAATTTATCTTCTGTGGTCGATCAGTAGGACCAACCAACGCCTTCCTCCCCGCAGCTGAACTTTTAGCTAATGGTGTAAGGTTTCCTCTTGGCCGATACCTTCTGAGCTCCACTTATCATCTTCTTCATCAAGTGTCTCAGAAACTTTTGCTTGGCGAACCCATCGGCAACCTAGGAGGCCCATGGTGGTTTATCAACATGTGGCTGAATGCCCATATGCACAAACGTTTGCAATGGGACTTTTTTGCCCAACAATTCCCACGAGAAATTGCTGAAGACCATGTGCTCGGGGACGATGAATCGGCAACACGCTCACCCCTCAATTTTGGTGAAGCCATAATTGTCCTTCCTAGAACAGAGGCCAATGAAGACCAGATCGACAGATTCTTCCAAAGCTTCTACAATGGTCTTTCTCGTGATCATAGGGCCTGGGTACCTTATATTGACGAGGAAAACAGATTCCCCCTTCTTTTCAACTTTGCCGATGACACCCTGAATCAGGATAAGGAACTCATGATGGCCATCATTACTCCTAGGGCAATTCCAGTAAATACATTTGGTAGCGGGAAAAACACCAACATTACGTATGAATTTTACAACCCATCGGCAGTATCCCATCAATTGGCTTTTGGGCAACTGCCAATCAAACTTTGCTTTGCCGATGTGATCAAACCCAAGGAAACAATCACCTGTGGAACAGATTGGAACAAGGTAGTACAACTCTCCCCCGATGCCGATACTACAGATGTTGATATATCCACCTGGACGCCAGTATCCTTCATCACCGAGTCATATAAGCAATGGTGGCGAGAGTGGAAGGAACAACTGTTTGCAACTTCTGCTCACACATATCGGCACATGATCGACCCTGAATATGCCATCCCTGACGACGCAGTAAGTTTCTTTTAACTCCCTTCTGCTTTTCCCTTCATATATCAGTAACTGACTCTCTTATGACAGGTTAACAACCCAGCACCATCTGTGAGCAAAAGTGGGAAACCCTTCGATCTTCAGCCTATTTCCCTGATATCACCGATCGGCTACAATGCCCCCACCTTAACTGCTTTGACTCACCAGAAGATCCGTACCAAAACCATCACCTCCAAGTCCAAATTGGCTACAGCTAGGGCCACTCCATCGGCTGCTGCTACAACCTTGGTCAAGGCATTCAAGGTAACAACCTTGTTTATTTCTACTTATGCCGATCACAAACTGTATTAACATTAATCATCAGGGGGTAAGAGCTGCTGCTGGATCGTCATCGGCAATTCCTCCGATATCAAGCACCACTTCTTTTGACAAACCTTCAGAGGTATCCTCTTGACTTCTCATTTTATCTGTTAAATATCATACCTTACACTTGTTTTGCAGCAACAATTGGGTACATTGGCAAGCGTACCAGATATCCAAGCTTCACAACCAACAAGTGTCGATGCCCCCCAGCCAATCGTTGCCGATGCCCAAGCAAAGCGCAAAGCTTTAACAGATGCTGAGGCACAGCCAAAACGACAAAGGTCCACGTCGATCCCTACATCTGCCCCAATGTCATCGATCATCATACCTCAAGAGCCCACCACCGATGAAGTCACAGAGGATATCACATCGGCAAGCTCAGCCGATCCCCCACACGGCATACTCCAGGTTGCTTCCTCTAGTCAAGCATAGGAAATTGCCTTGAAACAGGTAAACCGATTAACCTAGCTGATTTACAATACTCATACTTATCCTTAACTGACCTCCTTTTTTTTCTCAGGAACAAGACTCCCCAAACAACCTATTCTCCTTTGCTATTGACGTCTCTGACGATGATGGAGAGGAAACAAGTTCTTCCCTTGCACTGGGAACAATATCAGCAGAAACTAAGTCCAAGTTGGAAGCTCTCTTGAACTTGCTACAGCAGGATACCGCCCAACTAGTAGATGACTCGGACCCCGCAAAGGCAATTTTCAAAACAATCCGTGGCTAGGTCCCTGCCGATGTTGAAGAAGTACTCTTCCCAGCAGCCCATTTAGAAAGCCGCCAACTACAATATCAACGGGCTGCTCAACGTATTGCCGATAGAGCAGCTCAGGCTCAACTCAAAGAAGAGATGCTACAACTAAAACAAATTGCCAATGACAAGCACAAGGGCATCGGCAACTTGCAGACTTCGGGTGCTGAACTTAAGCAGAAAATCTTGGATTTATCAGCAAGGAAGATGGCTCTATTGGCTGAATTGAAAGAAGTCGATGCAGCCTTAACTCATGCTCAACAAGAAGAAAGCCAGCTACCCAATGCCATCAAAGCCCTTCAGCAAGAAAGAGATATCCAGGCTCGCAAAGCTTTGGCCATGAAGAAAAAACTCAAGCCTGTGGAGGGTGCTGCCGATGACGATATCAAAGAAATAGAGGAAGCCGACCAGATTCGCCTGCGTGCGATATTAGCTATCCAATCCCTTTTGAACTTGTAATCTTGTTTATTGTATCGGCACTTTATGAGACATTGACATCCTTGCATAATTCTAGCCGATAGGACTGTTATCGGCACTTATACTTTTATGCATCCATCCAGATGCTAGGGTAATATTTCTTTAAATATTTTCCATTTAATGCTCTGGGAAACACAACCCCTTCGAGGGTTTCTAGAATATATGCGTTACCAGGAATAGACTGATTTATCCGATATGGACCTTCCCAATTAGGAGACCACTTTCCAAACTTTGAACTTTTAGTCCCAATCGGTAAAATCAATTTCTAGACTAGATCTCCATCGGCAAACTCCTTTACCTTCACCTTCTTGTCATACCATCTGGCTACTCTTTTCTTATTTTCTTCGATGCTAACTAAAGCCCTTAACCGATGACCCACCACATCTTCCAACTCATCCTTCATAAGAGTATTATAATCATCGGCTGTCAGCTGATTTTGAGAACGTATTCGCCTAGAGCCAACTTTAATTTCCCAAGGCAATACTGCATCGTGTCCATATACTAACTGATAAGGCGTTACTTTGGTTGCACCATGACATGACATCCGATATGACCACAAGGCTTCATTTAATACTGTATGCCACCTCCTAGGATTTTCTTCAATTTTGCGCTTAATGAGTTTGATGATCTCTTTGTTAGAAGCCTCAGCTTGACCATTAGCTTGAGCATAATATGGAGAAGAATTTAAAACTTTAATTCCCATACCTACAGCAAACTCATCAAATTCTCCTGATGTAAACATAGTGCCCTGATCGGTAGTGATAGTCTGAGGAATACCAAATCGGTAAACAATATGCTCTTTCACAAAATCAATCATATTAACCGATGTCACCTTTTTTAAAGGAATTGCCTCAACCCATTTTGTGAAATAATCGATAGCAACCAGAATAAATTTATGTCCTTTACTCGATGGCGGATAAATCTGACCAATGAGATCAATAGCCCATCCCCGGAACGGCCACGGTTTGATTATAGGGTTCATAGCCGATGCAGGCGCTCTTTGAATATTACCAAACTTTTGACACCCCTGACATCCTTTAAAATATTTAAAACAATCTTTAAGAATAGTCTGCCAATAGTACCCATTCCTTCTGATCATCCACTTCATCTTAAAAGCCGATTGATGTGCCCCACACACTCCTTTATGAATTTCACCCATCAAGCTTTTCGATTCATCACTGCTAACACATCTAAGTAAAACTCCATCTATAGTTCGATAATATAATTCATCATCGAGGAGCACATACTTGGTAGCTTGGAACCTTATACGTCTCTCAACCTTTCTATATGGATCCTTTAAATAATCGACAATCTCCTTCCTCCAGTCATCGGTATCAACTGCCGATGTTAGCACTTCCTGAATAGGCTGATACCC